>NW_024609224.1:35000-75000 GCF_018296145.1 Oncorhynchus tshawytscha | reverse complement strand
GAGAGAGGGAAGGATAGAGACAGACAGAGAGAGAGAGAGGGAAGGAGAGAGACACAGAGAGAGAGAGGGAAGGAGAGAGACACAGAGAGAGAGAGAGGGAAGGAGAGAGACACAGAGAGAGAGAGAGGGAAGGAGAGAGAGAGAGAGAGAGGGGGAAGGAAAGAGACAGAGAGAGAGAGGGGAAGGAAAGAGACAGAGAGAGAGAGAGGGGAAGGAAAGAGACAGAGAGAGAGAGGGGAAGGAAAGAGACAGAGAGAGAGAGGGGAAGGAAAGAGACACAGAGAGAGAGAGAGAGAGAGAGAGAGAGAGGGGAAGGAGAGAGACAGAGAGAGAGAGGGGGGAAGGAAAGAGAGAGGGTAAGTATATTGAGTGTACAAAACATTATGGACACCTGTTCTTTCCATGAGACTGACCAGGTGAATCCAGGTGAAAGTTATGATCCCTTATTGATGTCACCTGTTAAATCCACTTCAATCAGTATAGATGAAGGGGAGGAGACGTGTTAAAGAAGGATTTTTAATCCTCTAGACAATTGAGACATGGATTGTGTATGTGTGACGTTCCGAGGGTGAATGGACAAGACACAAGATTGAACAGGGTAGTAGGTACCAGACACACCGGTATGGTAGTAGGTATATTAGTGGGTTTGGTAGTAGGTACCAGACACACCGGTATGGTAGTAGGTATATTAGTGGGTTTGGTAGTAGGTACCAGACACACCGGTATGGTAGTAGGTATATTAGTGGGTTTGGTAGTAGGTACCAGACACACCGGTATGGTAGTAGGTATATTAGTGGGTTTGGTAGTAGGTACCAGACACACCGGTATGGTAGTGGGTATGGTAGTAGGTACCAGACACACCGGTATGGTAGTAGGTACCAGACACACCGGTATGGTAGTAGGTACCAGACACACCGGTATGGTAGTAGGTACCAGACACACCGGTATGGTAGTGGGTACCAGACACACCGGTATGGTAGTAGGTACCAGACGCACGGGTCTGGTAGTAGGTACCAGACGCACCGGTCTGGTAGTAGGTACCAGACGCACCGGTATGGTAGTAGGTACCAGACGCACCGGTCTGGTAGTAGGTACCAGACGCACCGGTATGGTAGTAGGTACCAGACGCTGGTAGTAGGTACCAGACGCACCGGTATGGTAGTAGGTACCAGACGCACCGGTATGGTAGTAGGTACCAGAGTAGGTACGACGCACGGGTCTGGTAGTAGGTACCAGACGCACGGGTCTGGTAGTAGGTACCAGACGCACGGGTCTGGTAGTAGGTACCAGACGCACCGGTATGGTAGTAGGTACCAGACGCACCGGTATGGTAGTAGGTACCAGACGCACCGGTATGGTAGTAGGTACCAGACGCACCGGTATGGTAGTAGGTAGACGCACCGGTATGGTAGTAGGTACCAGACGCACCGGTATGGTAGTAGGTACCAGACGCACCGGTATGGTAGTAGGTACCAGACGCACCGGTATGGTAGTAGGTACCAGACGCACGGGTCTGGTAGTAGGTACCAGACGCACGGGTCTGGTAGTAGGTACCAGACGCACGGGTCTGGTAGTAGGTACCAGACGCACGGGTCTGGTAGGGTACCAGACGCACGGGTCTGGTAGTAGGTACCAGACGCACGGGTCTGGTAGTAGGTACCAGACGCACGGGTCTGGTAGTAGGTACCAGACGCACGGGTCTGGTAGTAGGTACCAGACGCACGGGTCTGGTAGTAGGTAATAGACGCACGGGTCTGGTAGTAGGTAATAGACGCACGGGTCTGGTAGTAGGTAATAGACGCACGGGTCTGGTAGTAGGTAATAGACGCACGGGTCTGGTAGTAGGTACCAGACGCACGGGTCTGGTAGTAGGTACCAGACGCACGGGTCTGGTAGTAGGTAATAGACGCACGGGTCTGGTAGTAGGTAATAGACGCACGGGTCTGGTAGTAGGTAATAGACGCACGGGTCTGGTAGTAGGTAATAGACGCACGGGTCTGGTAGTAGGTAATAGACGCACGGGTCTGGTAGTAGGTAATAGACGCACGGGTCTGGTAGTAGGTAATAGACGCACGGGTCTGGTAGTAGGTACCAGACGCACCGGTCTGGTAGTGGGTACCAGACGCACCGGTCTGGTAGTGGGTACCAGACGCACCGGTCTGGTAGTGGGTACCAGACGCACCGGTCTGGTAGTGGGTACCAGACGCACCGGTACGGTGGTGGGTACCAGACGCACCGGTACGGTGGTGGGTACCAGACGCACCGGTACGGTGGTGGGTACCAGACGCACCGGTACGGTGGTGGGTACCAGACGCACCGGTACGGTGGTGGGTACCAGACGCACCGGTCTGGTGGTAGGTACCAGACGCACCGGTCTGGTAGTAGGTACCAGACGCACCGGTCTGGTAGTAGGTACCAGACGCACGGGTCTGGTAGTAGGTACCAGACGCACGGGTCTGGTAGTAGGTACCAGACGCACGGGTCTGGTAGTAGGTACCAGACGCACGGGTCTGGTAGTAGGTACCAGACGCACGGGTCTGGTAGTAGGTACCAGACGCACGGGTCTGGTAGTAGGTACCAGACGCACGGGTCTGGTAGTAGGTACCAGACGCACGGGTCTGGTAGTAGGTACCAGACGCACGGGTCTGGTAGTAGGTACCAGACGCACGGGTCTGGTAGTAGGTACCAGACGCACGGGTCAGGTAGTAGGTACCAGACGCACGGGTCTGGTAGTAGGTACCAGACGCACGGGTCTGGTAGTAGGTACCAGACGCACGGGTCTGGTAGTAGGTAATAGACGCACGGGTCTGGTAGTAGGTAATAGACGCACGGGTCTGGTAGTAGGTAATAGACGCACGGGTCTGGTAGTAGGTACCAGACGCACCGGTCTGGTAGTTGGTACCAGACGCACCGGTCTGGTAGTGGGTACCAGACGCACCGGTCTGGTAGTGGGTACCAGACGCACCGGTATGGTGGTGGGTACCAGACGCACCGGTATGGTGGTGGGTACCAGACGCACCGGTATGGTGGTGGGTACCAGACGCACCGGTATGGTGGTGGGTACCAGACGCACCGGTATGGTAGTGGGTACCAGACGCACCGGTATGGTAGTGGGTATGGTAGTAGGTACCAGACACACCGGTATGGTAGTAGGTACCAGACACACCGGTATGGTAGTGGGTATGGTAGTAGGTACCAGACACACCGGTATGGTAGTAGGTATGGTAGTAGGTACCAGACACACCGGTATGGTAGTAGGTACCAGACGCACCGGTATGGTAGTAGGTACCAGACGCACCGGTATGGTAGTAGGTACCAGACGCACCGGTATGGTAGTAGGTATATTAGTGGGTTTGGTAGTAGGTACCAGACACACCGGTATGGTAGTGGGTATGGTAGTAGGTACCAGACACACCGGTATGGTAGTAGGTACCAGACACACCGGTATGGTAGTAGGTACCAGACACACCGGTATGGTAGTAGGTACCAGACACACCGGTATGGTAGTAGGTACCAGACACACCGGTATGGTAGTAGGTACCAGACACACCGGTATGGTAGTAGGTATGGTAGTAGGTACCAGACACACCGGTATGGTAGTAGGTACCAGACACACCGGTATGGTAGTGGGTACCAGACACACCGGTATGGTAGTAGGTACCAGACACACCGGTATGGTAGTAGGTACCAGACACACCGGTATGGTAGTAGGTACCAGACACACCGGTATGGTAGTAGGTATGGTAGTAGGTACCAGACGCACCGGTATGGTAGTAGGTACCAGACGCACCGGTATGGTAGTAGGTACCAGACGCACCGGTATGGTAGTAGGTACCAGACGCACCGGTATGGTAGTAGGTACCAGACGCACCGGTATGGTAGTAGGTACCAGACGCACCGGTATGGTAGTAGGTACCAGACGCACCGGTATGGTAGTAGGTACCAGACGCACCGGTATGGTAGTAGGTACCAGACGCACCGGTATGGTAGTAGGTACCAGACGCACCGGTATGGTAGTAGGTACCAGACGCACCGGTATGGTAGTAGGTACCAGACGCACGGGTCTGGTAGTAGGTACCAGACGCACGGGTCTGGTAGTAGGTACCAGACGCACGGGTCTGGTAGTAGGTACCAGACGCACGGGTCTGGTAGTAGGTACCAGACGCACGGGTCTGGTAGTAGGTACCAGACGCACGGGTCTGGTAGTAGGTACCAGACGCACGGGTCTGGTAGTAGGTAATAGACGCACGGGTCTGGTAGTAGGTAATAGACGCACGGGTCTGGTAGTAGGTAATAGACGCACGGGTCTGGTAGTAGGTAATAGACGCACGGGTCTGGTAGTAGGTAATAGACGCACGGGTCTGGTAGTAGGTACCAGACGCACCGGTCTGGTAGTGGGTACCAGACGCACCGGTCTGGTAGTGGGTACCAGACGCACCGGTCTGGTAGTGGGTACCAGACGCACCGGTACGGTGGTGGGTACCAGACGCACCGGTACGGTGGTGGGTACCAGACGCACCGGTACGGTGGTGGGTACCAGACGCACCGGTCTGGTGGTGGGTACCAGACGCACCGGTCTGGTGGTGGGTACCAGACGCACCGGTCTGGTAGTAGGTACCAGACGCACGGGTCTGGTAGTAGGTACCAGACGCACGGGTCTGGTAGTAGGTACCAGACGCACGGGTCTGGTAGTAGGTACCAGACGCACGGGTCTGGTAGTAGGTACCAGACGCACGGGTCTGGTAGTAGGTACCAGACGCACGGGTCTGGTAGTAGGTACCAGACGCACGGGTCTGGTAGTAGGTACCAGACGCACGGGTCTGGTAGTAGGTACCAGACGCACGGGTCAGGTAGTAGGTACCAGACGCACGGGTCTGGTAGTAGGTACCAGACGCACGGGTCTGGTAGTAGGTACCAGACGCACGGGTCTGGTAGTAGGTAATAGACGCACGGGTCTGGTAGTAGGTAATAGACGCACGGGTCTGGTAGTAGGTAATAGACGCACGGGTCTGGTAGTAGGTACCAGACGCACCGGTCTGGTAGTTGGTACCAGACGCACCGGTCTGGTAGTGGGTACCAGACGCACCGGTCTGGTAGTGGGTACCAGACGCACCGGTATGGTGGTGGGTACCAGACGCACCGGTATGGTGGTGGGTACCAGACGCACCGGTATGGTGGTGGGTACCAGACGCACCGGTATGGTGGTGGGTACCAGACGCACCGGTATGGTAGTGGGTACCAGACGCACCGGTATGGTAGTGGGTATGGTAGTAGGTACCAGACACACCGGTATGGTAGTAGGTACCAGACACACCGGTATGGTAGTGGGTATGGTAGTAGGTACCAGACACACCGGTATGGTAGTAGGTATGGTAGTAGGTACCAGACACACCGGTATGGTAGTAGGTACCAGACGCACCGGTATGGTAGTAGGTACCAGACGCACCGGTATGGTAGTAGGTACCAGACGCACCGGTATGGTAGTAGGTATATTAGTGGGTTTGGTAGTAGGTACCAGACACACCGGTATGGTAGTGGGTATGGTAGTAGGTACCAGACACACCGGTATGGTAGTAGGTACCAGACACACCGGTATGGTAGTAGGTACCAGACACACCGGTATGGTAGTAGGTACCAGACACACCGGTATGGTAGTAGGTACCAGACACACCGGTATGGTAGTAGGTACCAGACACACCGGTATGGTAGTAGGTATGGTAGTAGGTACCAGACACACCGGTATGGTAGTAGGTACCAGACACACCGGTATGGTAGTGGGTACCAGACACACCGGTATGGTAGTAGGTACCAGACACACCGGTATGGTAGTAGGTACCAGACACACCGGTATGGTAGTAGGTACCAGACACACCGGTATGGTAGTAGGTATGGTAGTAGGTACCAGACGCACCGGTATGGTAGTAGGTACCAGACGCACCGGTATGGTAGTAGGTACCAGACGCACCGGTATGGTAGTAGGTACCAGACGCACCGGTATGGTAGTAGGTACCAGACGCACCGGTATGGTAGTAGGTACCAGACGCACCGGTATGGTAGTAGGTACCAGACGCACCGGTATGGTAGTAGGTACCAGACGCACCGGTATGGTAGTAGGTACCAGACGCACCGGTATGGTAGTAGGTACCAGACGCACGGGTCTGGTAGTAGGTACCAGACGCACGGGTCTGGTAGTAGGTACCAGACGCACGGGTCTGGTAGTAGGTACCAGACGCACGGGTCTGGTAGTAGGTACCAGACGCACGGGTCTGGTAGTAGGTACCAGACGCACGGGTCTGGTAGTAGGTACCAGACGCACGGGTCTGGTAGTAGGTACCAGACGCACGGGTCTGGTAGTAGGTACCAGACGCACGGGTCTGGTAGTAGGTACCAGACGCACGGGTCTGGTAGTAGGTAATAGACGCACGGGTCTGGTAGTAGGTAATAGACGCACGGGTCTGGTAGTAGGTAATAGACGCACGGGTCTGGTAGTAGGTAATAGACGCACGGGTCTGGTAGTAGGTAATAGACGCACGGGTCTGGTAGTAGGTACCAGACGCACCGGTCTGGTAGTGGGTACCAGACGCACCGGTCTGGTAGTGGGTACCAGACGCACCGGTCTGGTAGTGGGTACCAGACGCACCGGTACGGTGGTGGGTACCAGACGCACCGGTACGGTGGTGGGTACCAGACGCACCGGTACGGTGGTGGGTACCAGACGCACCGGTCTGGTAGTAGGTACCAGACGCACCGGTCTGGTAGTAGGTACCAGACGCACCGGTCTGGTAGTAGGTACCAGACGCACGGGTCTGGTAGTAGGTACCAGACGCACGGGTCTGGTAGTAGGTACCAGACGCACGGGTCTGGTAGTAGGTACCAGACGCACGGGTCTGGTAGTAGGTACCAGACGCACGGGTCTGGTAGTAGGTACCAGACGCACGGGTCTGGTAGTAGGTACCAGACGCACGGGTCTGGTAGTAGGTACCAGACGCACGGGTCTGGTAGTAGGTACCAGACGCACGGGTCAGGTAGTAGGTACCAGACGCACGGGTCTGGTAGTAGGTACCAGACGCACGGGTCTGGTAGTAGGTACCAGACGCACGGGTCTGGTAGTAGGTAATAGACGCACGGGTCTGGTAGTAGGTAATAGACGCACGGGTCTGGTAGTAGGTAATAGACGCACGGGTCTGGTAGTAGGTACCAGACGCACCGGTCTGGTAGTTGGTACCAGACGCACCGGTCTGGTAGTGGGTACCAGACGCACCGGTCTGGTAGTGGGTACCAGACGCACCGGTATGGTGGTGGGTACCAGACGCACCGGTATGGTGGTGGGTACCAGACGCACCGGTATGGTGGTGGGTACCAGACGCACCGGTATGGTGGTGGGTACCAGACGCACCGGTATGGTAGTGGGTACCAGACGCACCGGTATGGTAGTGGGTATGGTAGTAGGTACCAGACACACCGGTATGGTAGTAGGTACCAGACACACCGGTATGGTAGTGGGTATGGTAGTAGGTACCAGACACACCGGTATGGTAGTAGGTATGGTAGTAGGTACCAGACACACCGGTATGGTAGTAGGTACCAGACGCACCGGTATGGTAGTAGGTACCAGACGCACCGGTATGGTAGTAGGTACCAGACGCACCGGTATGGTAGTAGGTACCAGACGCACCGGTCTGGTAGTAGGTACCAGACGCACCGGTCTGGTAGTAGGTACCAGACGCACGGTTCTGGTAGTAGGTACCAGACGCACGGGTCTGGTAGTAGGTACCAGACGCACGGGTCTGGTAGTAGGTACCAGACGCACGGGTCTGGTAGTAGGTACCAGACGCACCGGTCTGGTAGTGGGTACCAGACGCACCGGTCTGGTAGCGGGTACCAGACGCACCGGTCTGGTAGCGGGTACCAGACGCACCGGTCTGGTAGCGGGTACCAGACGCACCGGTCTGGTAGCGGGTACCAGACGCACCGGTCTGGTAGTGGGTACCAGACGCACCGGTCTGGTAGTGGGTACCAGACGCACCGGTCTGGTAGTGGGTACCAGACGCACCGGTATGGTGGTGGGTACCAGACGCACCGGTATGGTGGTGGGTACCAGACGCACCGGTATGGTGGTGGGTACCAGACGCACCGGTATGGTGGTGGGTACCAGACGCACCGGTATGGTGGTGGGTACCAGACGCACCGGTATGGTGGTGGGTACCAGACGCACCGGTATGGTAGTGGGTACCAGACGCACCGGTATGGTAGTGGGTACCAGACGCACCGGTATGGTAGTGGGTACCAGACGCACCGGTTTGTGTCAAGAACTGCAACACTACTGGATTTTTCACACACTCAACAGTTTCCTATGTGTATCAAGAATGGTCCAGCACCCACAGAACATTCAGCCAACTTGACACAACTGTGGGAAGCAGTGGAGTCAACATGGATCTGACCTCTTCCTTTGGGTCGGTACTAACAGTCTACCACTTTCTCTCTCTCCCACACACACATCTCTCTCTCTCTCTCTCTCTCTCTCTCTCTCTCTCACACACATCTCTCTCTATTGCTCACATTTCTCTCTCCTCTTAAAAGGAGAGATGTGCAGATGTAAAGAGAGTATCAATCAACTGGCTTTTTAATAGTTACAGGGAGAAAAATACAGATCTGTGCTTGATTGCTAATTATTCTATGAGATCACACACACACACACACACACACACACACACACACACAGGGAGAAGTGTTTCCATATGTGTGGCTGTAGGAGTGTCAGTCGTCTGGTCAATGAACCACTAAGGAGTCATAAAGAGAATTACCAAGATGGCCGACCAAGTCCTTCTCCCAATGTGGAAACCATTAGGACCGCTGCAGCACTGCCCCACACACACACACACACACACACACGATGAAAGGAAGGTCGTGCAGAAAGCTGAGTGCTAATTGAGCGAAGGCAGCAGGAGTCGTCTCTAAACTACTTCCTGTTAGAATTAGACCCTGAAGTCAGGCCACGTTCAGCACTTGTCCAATAAGAAATGTTTGTTTTCATTGCAAAACGTTTCTCTACGGTTTGCACGAATGAATACACCTCAGGGCACAAACCCGAAAGCAATTCTATGCTGCTCTGTACCATCACTCATTCATATATCCTTATGTACATATTCTTTATCCCCTTACACTGTGTATGACAGTAGTTTTTTTTGGAATTGTTAGTTAGATTACTTGCTCATTATTACTGCATTGTCGGAACTAGAAGCACAAGCATTTCGCTACACTCGCATTAACATCTGCTAACCATGTGTATGTGACAAATAAAATTTGATTTGATTTGATTTGAATTCCAGTTTGCTGTGGTTTGATCTCAGACCAAGGACTCTGCTTTCATTCAGCCCTCAATTCCAGCATGTGCGCTCGTGTGCAACAGTCTCTCATACCATTTTAGTAGACACTCTTATCCATAGTGACTTACAGTACTTAGTGCATACACTTTCATACTGGTCCCCCGTCTGAATCAAACTCACAGCCCTGGTATTGCAAGTGCCATGCCCTGCCAACTGAGTCACACGGGACCATACCTCACCAGTTCCTCCTGTACGAGCCTGCCAACTGAGTCACATGGGACCATACCTCACCAGTCCCTCCTGTACGAGCCTGCCAACTGAGTCACACGGGACCATACCTCACCAGTCCCTCCTGTACGAGCCCGCCAACTGAGTCACACGGGACCATACCTCACCAGTCCCTCCTGTACGAGCCCGCCAACTGAGTCACACGGGACCATACCTCACCAGTCCCTCCTGTACCAGCCTGCCAACTGAGTCACACGGGACCATACCTCACCAGTCCCTCCTGTACGAGCCTGCCAACTGAGTCACACGGGACCATACCTCACCAGTCCCTCCTGTACGAGCCTGCCAACTGAGTCACACGGGACCATACCTCACCAGTCCCTCCTGTACGAGCCCGCCAACTGAGTCACACGGGACCATACCTTACCAGTCCCTTCTGTACGAGCCTGCCAACTGAGTCACACGGGACCATACCTCACCAGTCCCTCCTGTACGAGCCTGCCAACGGAGTCACACGGGACCATACCTCACCAGTCCCTCCTGTACGAGCCTGCCAACTGAGTCACACGGGACCATACATCACCAGTTCCTCCTGTACGAGCCTGCCAACTGAGTCACACGGGACCATACCTCACCAGTCCCTCCTGTACGAGCCTGCCAACTGAGTCATATGGGACCATACCTCACCAGTCCCTCCTGTACGAGCCTGCACGGAGTCACACGGGACCATACCTCACCAGTCCCTTCTGTACGAGCCTGCCAACTGAGTCACACGGGACCATACCTCACCAGTCCCTCCTGTACGAGCCTGCCAACGGAGTCACACGGGACCATACCTCACCAGTCCCTCCTGTACGAGCCTGCCAACTGAGTCACACGGGACCATACATCACCAGTTCCTCCTGTACGAGCCTGCCAACTGAGTCACACGGGACCATACCTCACCAGTCCCTCCTGTACGAGCCTGCCAACTGAGTCATATGGGACCATACCTCACCAGTCCCTCCTGTACGAGCCTGCCAACGGAGTCACACGGGACCATACCTCACCAGTCCCTTCTGTACGAGCCTGCCAACTGAGTCATATGGGACCATACCTCACCAATCCCTCCTATACGAGCCTGCCAACTGAGTCACATGGGACCATACCTCACCAGTCCCTCCTGTACGAGCCTGCCAACGGAGTCACACGGGACCATACCTCACCAGTCCCTTCTGTACGAGCCTGCCAACTGAGTCATATGGGACCATACCTCACCAATCCCTCCTATACGAGCCTGCCAACGGAGTCACACGGGACCATACCTCACCAGTCCCTCCTGTACGAGCACATACTCCCTAATACTATCTAAGTTCTGTTTCCTTTGGACCAGACCACAGGAATTTATATGAGGGGGAAACTATCACAGAGTTCAGTACACTGCCTAACAGGGCACACCAAAACAGGTCTCACAACTCTCTCTCTTTCTCCCCCTGACTTGACAGTGGTGAGGTCATGCACTCTCTCTCTCTCTCTCGTTGAAACAGATGTGTGTGTCTCTACCGTAGTGAATCATAACTCAGCGTCTGTTTCTCATCCCCCAGCTGTGATCCAAGTCTCCGCTTCACACTCAGAATCCATCTCAGCTGACACTACCCGCTCCCCACCCTTATTCTTATTCTGTTATCTCCTGTTCTTCCTTATTAGTGTTAGTATTACATTGTTATTGATTACTGCATTGTTGGGGTTAGAGCTGCAGGAAAGGGCATTTCCCTGTACTTGTGCACGTGACATTAAAACTTGATACATCACTACGGAATCACCTGGTCTGTCAAACAGATGGATTACCTGTCAAATGAAATGAGACAGACAGCATATAGGAACCATGTTGTTCTTGGACAAGAGACTGCATTGGGCTCCGATGGGAAGGGGACATGAGCCTGTTTAAACGTGACACGGGACGATATCAAAACACACACTGAGCATTTCATGCGCTGAATAAAAAAGGTTTAGACCTTACAGTGAAATGCTTACCTCCAATGCAGTTTTAAGAAAAATACCTAAGAAAATAAGATATTGTTTTACTGTTAAAACGTAATATAGTTGCGTTGCTAGGCGACTGTAAATTATTCTTATCTGCTGTTTGTACTGGGGCAGTCGGCGGGACCAAGCGAACGTCAATAATTCTGCGTCATGTGTGACTAACATTGGAAACAGCGAATCAGAAGCTTGTCCGCGTTTTAAACCGACCAATGAGCGATTTATCATCTTTGTTTGCGGAAGTGGAGCTGCTATCCTCCAGGCAAGTTTCGAGAGCAAATTTGAATGTATTTTGGTGTTTGTTTACAGCTCAAATGAAAAGCAGCTCACTCGAGAACGAGTGTAACATCGGAATGCAAAGTCATACATTCTATAAGAGCAGATATCACTGTAAATATCCCACGTGTGCTTTCTCCGTCGACGTTCATTCTTTCAAATCCGCTAGCCAGTTTTCGGCAAAAAAAGCGTGTTTTTATCGTGTCTTCCTTGTTTGTTCAGATGAGTACCTGTTCACTGGAGCATCCCAACGGGCAGAAGGCCGAATCTCTCCCCGCCAAGAGGCTCTGCAAGGGGGTGTGCGCGCAGGATGGGTCGGTCGGAGGTGGAGGGGGGAAGGCAAGCAGGGCCGTGGAGGTGGTAGGTGACATATCACTAATCTCGGCAACAACCCAGAACCAACATTGTTTGTCCACGAGAGAACATTTCACTGGCCTAGATAACCAGACCGGATGGAAAATGTACCAGTCTGTCAATCCGGAGTAGAAACAATAACAAAGCCTCTGTTATTGTAAAAATTCTGAGGGCCGGGCCTGGAAAAATGTAACCACTCAAATTCACGGACAGAGCTTTGGATGTAAGGACTGACCATCCAATATATACACATTATAGCTTTAAGCATGTTTTAACGCTATACAGTGTTTGTTTACATTTACAATGCTGACAAACATTGGAGTAAAACAAGCTCATATGAAGAATGTATAATGATGTTGCAATTGCAGATTGGCGTTTTTGTTTACTTTGTGGCAGCACATCTGGTTGGTGCCTGTTTGCACGTTGGCTAATATTAATTATCTAGCCTGACACAATCTCTTCCTCTATAGTCATACCAGTGTATAACCCCTCCTGTCTGTAGTCTATAGTCATACCAGTGTATAACCCCTCCTGTCTGTCTCTAGTCTATAGTCATACCAGTGTATAACCCCTCCTGTCTCTAGTCTATAGTCATACCAGTGTATAAACCCTCCTCCTGTCTCTAGTCTATAGTCATACCAGTGTATAACCCCTCCTGTCTCTAGTCTATAGTCATACCAGTGTATAACCCCTCCTCCTGTCTCTAGTCTATAGTCATACCAGTGTATAACCCCTCCTGTCTGTCTCTAGTCTATAGTCATACCAGTGTATAACCCCTCCTGTCTCTAGTCTATAGTCATACCAGTGTATAACCCTCCTCCTGTCTCTAGTCTATAGTCATACCAGTGTATAACCCCTCCTGTCTCTAGTCTATAGTCATACCAGTGTATAACCCCTCCTGTCTGTAGTCTATAGTCATACCAGTGTATAACCCCTCCTGTCTCTAGTCTATAGTCATACCAGTGTATAACCCCTCCTGTCTCTAGTCTATAGTCATACCAGTGTATAACCCCTCCTCCTGTCTCTAGTCTATAGTCATACCAGTGTATAACCCCTCCTGTCTCTAGTCTATAGTCATACCAGTGTATAAACCCTCCTCCTGTCTCTAGTCTATAGTCATACCAGTGTATAACCCCTCCTCCTGTCTCTAGTCTATAGTCATACCAGTGTATAACCCCTCCTGTCTCTAGTCTATAGTCATACCAGTGTATAACCCTTCCTCCTGTCTCTAGTCTATAGTCATACCAGTGTATAACCCCTCCTCCTGTCTCTAGTCTATAGTCATACCAGTGTATAACCCCTCCTGTCTGTAGTCTATAGTCATACCAGTGTATAACCCCTCCTGTCTCTAGTCTATAGTCATACCAGTGCATAACCCCTCCTCTAGTCTATAGTCATACCAGTGTATAACCCTCCTGTCTGTAGTCTATAGTCATACCAGTGTATAACCCCTCCTGTCTCTAGTCTATAGTCATACCAGTGTATAACCCCTCCTGTCTCTAGTCTATAGTCATACCAGTGTATAACCCCTCCTGTCTGTCTCTAGTCTATAGTCATACCAGTGTATAACCCCTCCTGTCTCTAGTCTATAGTCATACCAGTGTATAACCCTTCCTGTCTGTAGTCTATAGTCATACCAGTGTATAACCCCTCCTGTCTCTAGTCTATAGTCATACCAGTGTATAACCCCTCCTGTCTCTAGTCTATAGTCATACCAGTGTATAACCCCTCCTGTCTGTAGTCTATAGTCATACCAGTGTATAACCCCTCCTGTCTCTAGTCTATAGTCATACCAGTGTATAACCCCTCCTGTCTCTAGTCTATAGTCATACCAGTGTATAACCCCTCCTGTCTCTAGTCTATAGTCATACCAGTGTATAACCCCTCCTGTCTCTAGTCTATAGTCATACCAGTGCATAACCCTCCTCCTGTCTCTAGTCTATAGTCATACCAGTGTATAACCCCTCCTGTCTCTAGTCTATAGTCATACCAGTGTATAACCCCTCCTCCTGTCTCTAGTCTATAGTCATACCAGTGTATAACCCCTCCTCCTGTCTCTAGTCTATAGTCATACCAGTGTATAACCCCCTCCTGTCTCTAGTCTATAGTCATACCAGTGTATAACCCCTCCTGTCTCTAGTCTATAGTCATACCAGTGTATAACCCCTCCTGTCTCTAGTCTATAGTCATACCAGTGTATAACCCCCTCCTGTCTCTAGTCTATAGTCATACCAGTGTATAACCCCTCCTGTCTCTAGTCTATAGTCATACCAGTGTATAAACCCTCCTCCTGTCTCTAGTCTATAGTCATACCAGTGTATAACCCCTCCTGTCTGTAGTCTATAGTCATACCAGTGTATAACCCTTCCTCCTGTCTCTAGTCTATAGTCATACCAGTGTATAACCCCTCCTCCTGTCTCTAGTCTATAGTCATACCAGTGTATAACCCTTCCTGTCTCTAGTCTATAGTCATACCAATGTATAACCCCTCCTGTCTCTAGTCTATAGTCATACCAGTGTATAACCCCTCCTCCTGTCTGTAGTCTATAGTCATACCAGTGTATAACCCCTCCTCCTGTCTCTAGTCTATAGTCATACCAGTGTATAACCCCTCCTCCTGTCTCTAGTCTATAGTCATACCAGTGTATAACCCCTCCTTTCTCTAGTCTATAGTCATACCAGTGTATAACCCCCCTCCTGTCTCTAGTCTATAGTCATACCAGTGTATAACCCCTCCTGTCTCTAGTCTGTAGTCATACCAGTGTATAACCCCTCCTGTCTCTAGTCTATAGTCATACCAGTGTATAACCCCTCCTCCTGTCTCTAGTCTATAGTCATACCAGTGTATAACCCCCCTCCTGTCTCTAGTCTATAGTCATACCAGTGTTTAACCCCCCTCCTGTCTCTAGTCTATAGTCATACCAGTGTTTAACCCCCTCCTGTCTCAAGTCTATAGTCATACCAGTGTATAACCCCTCCTGTCTCTAGTCTGTAGTCATACCAGTGTATAACCCCTCCTGTCTCTAGTCTATAGTCATACCAGTGTATAACCCCTCCTCCTGTCTCTAGTCTATAGTCATACCAGTGTATAACCCCCCCCTCCTGTCTCTAGTCTATAGTCATACCAGTGTATAACCCCTCCTCCTGTCTCTAGTCTATAGTCATACCAGTGTATAACCCCTCCTCCTGTCTCTAGTCTATAGTCATACCAGTGTATAACCCCTCCTCCTGTCTCTAGTCTATAGTCATACCAGTGTATAACCCCTCCTCCTGTCTCTAGTCTATAGTCATACCAGTGTATAACCCCCCTCCCTGTCTCTAGTCTATAGTCATACCAGTGTATAACCCCTCCTGTCTCTAGTCTATAGTCATACCAGTGTATAACCCCTCCTGTCTCTAGTCTATAGTCATACCAGTGTATAACCCCTCCTGTCTGTAGTCTATAGTCATACCAGTGTATAACCCCTCCTGTCTCTAGTCTATAGTCATACCAGTGTATAACCCCTCCTGTCTCTAGTCTATAGTCATACCAGTGTATAACCCCTCCTCCTGTCTCTAGTCTATAGTCATACCAGTGTATAACCCCTCCTCCTGTCTCTAGTCTATAGTCATACCAGTGTATAACCCCTCCTGTCTCTAGTCTATAGTCATACCAGTGTATAACCCTTCCTCCTGTCTCTAGTCTATAGTCATACCAGTGCATAACGCCTCCTGCTGGCTGGATGAGTGTCTGCAGGGGATTGTGGACCAGGACTACACTGGCTCTATGGAACTGTCTGTCTACGATGACGCCAGCACTGTGAGTTACTAGAATACTACTATAGTACTACTGCAGTACTACTAATACTACCGCACTGTGAGTTACTATAGTACTACTATAGTACTACTGCAATACTACTCATACTACTGCACTGAGTTACTAGAATACTACTATACTACTACTGCAGTACTACTCATACTACTTCACTGTGAGTTACTAGAATACTACAATAGTACTACTACAGTACTACTAATACTACCGCACTGTGAGTTACTAGAATACTACTACAGTACTAATAATACTACCGCACTGTGAGTTATCAGAATACTACTACAGTACTACTACAATAGTACCAATACTACAGCACTGTGAGTTATTGAATACTACTATAGTACTACTACAGTACTACTAATGCTACAGCACTGTGAGTTACATACGTGTGTGTATGTGTTGTGTGTGTGTCAGGATGGTTCCAGAGCGATAGTGGAGGGATGGAGGGAGAGGCTGGAAAGGAGAGGTGTTTCCATGGTGATCTCTGGCCATGACTCCGCCCAACCCAGGGGAGGTAAGTGTACGAACGCAAGGTGTGTGTGTGTGTGTGTAAGCGATGTGTGTGTAAGCGATGTGTGTGTAAGCGATGTGTGTGTAAGCGAAGTGTGTGTGTGTAAGCGAAGTGTGTGTGTGTAAGCGAGGTGTGTGTGGTGTGTGTATGCTAGGTGTGTGTGTGTATGCTAGGTGTGTGTATGCTAGGTGTGTGTGTATGCTAGGTGTGTATGCTAGGTGTGTGTGTATGCTAGGTGTGTGTGTATGAGGTGTGTGTGTATGAGGTGTGCGTGTATGAGGTGTGTGTATGCTAGGTGTGTGTATGCTAGGTGTGTGTGTGTGAGGTGTGTGTGTGTGAGGTGTGTGTGTGTGAGGTGTGTGTGTGTGAGGTGTGTGTGTGTGAGGTGTGTGTGAGGTGTGCGTGTGAGGTGTGTGTGTGTGTGAGGTGTGTGTATGCTAGGTGTGTGTGTATTGTAACAGGCCCCATGTTGATCTCCTCTCCTCCAGTGGGTCATGCCAAGAACCAGGCTGTGTCCAAGAACCAGGCTGTGGGTCATGCCAGAACCAGGCTGTGTCTCAGAGCTCAGGAAAGTACCTCTGCTTTCAGGACGCTGTGAGTCACAACACAACGTGTTTATGTTAACCTGTCTCCTGTGTGTTTGTCTGTGAGATAATGTGTGTGTCAGTATGTGGGAGAGAGAGGTAGAGTGAGAAAGTATATGTGTGTGTGTGTGTGTGTGTGTGTGTGTGTGTGTGTGTGTGTGTGTGTGTGTGTGTAGAGGTCTGGAGGGAGTCATCGTCATGCTCTAGCTGCTGCTGTCTGACACATCTGGGCCACGTTTAGTACCACACACACACACTCACTCACTCACTCACACACACACACACACACACTCACACACACACACACACACACACACACACACACACACAGGCTATATAACAGGTGGGTACTGTATCAGAGTAAATGTTTGACAGAGCTGTCAGTATAACATGAGGACTGAGACTCCAGTCTGTGTGAGTGTTTGTGTTAGAGTGTGTGTGTGTTTGTGTTAGAGTGTGTGTTTGTGTGTGTGTGTTACACTTAGTAATTGTTAAATGAGCCTAAGCTCCACTGCATGTTACCGGTGTCAATGAGCGAGTTTGTTTTTCATGGCCCGGTGCCAGAGGTGGGCGGAGTTTTTACATTTCAGGCCATTCCATTGGTGCACATCTGAGAGCAAGAGAACCAAAGCACTAACCAGAGACATCGCAGCCAGGGACATCGCACACACACACACACACTCACACACTCGGATATGCTCTGTCTTGTGACGCACAAAAAATACAAAATATGGAACTGAATTATAGTCACGAGTTCTGGCCCCCGCCATGTGTGTGTGTGTGTGTGTGTGTGTGTGTGTGTGTGTGTGTGTGTGTGTGTCTAAGATGCCTGGGGCTGTTCTGTGCCCCAAAAAAAGCATAATTCCTGAAATGAGACTCTTTCTTATCCCGACTGGGCTGAAACAGAGTTGAAAGAGAACGGTGATAAAAATCAGACCGTTCCTCTAGAAATATAATTAAATGGTCAAATAGAGTTCAGTATCTCTCTAAATATTATCCTCTCCGCCCTCTCAGAGTTTAATAGAATGAGTCGGGCAGATCCGGAGTGAAAACATTTTTTGGGGGGTGGGGTGTCTCACATCGAAATGATTGGCTGAGCCTCTGGACTGAGAACAGGAAGTTAAATGTATTGAGCTCATTAGAATAGTAGTTAAGTGGAATTAGTTTCTCATAATGCATGAAGAGAATGCAGCAGGGGTGCCTGTTTCTGTGTGCCTGTTTCTGTGTGCCTGTTTCTGTGTGCCTGTTTCTGTTTGCCTGTTTCTGTGTGCCTGTTTCTGTTTGCCTGTTTCTGTGTGCCTGTTTCTGTGTGCCTGTTTCTGTGTGCCTGTTTCTGTGTGCCTGTTTCTGTGTGCCTGTTTCTGTTTGCCTGTTTCTGTGTGCCTGTTTCTGTGTGCCTGTTTCTGTGTGCCTGTTTCTGTGTGCCTGTTTCTGTGTGCCTGTTTCTGTGTGCCTGTTTCTGTGTGCCTGTTTCTGTTTGCCTGTTTCTGTGTGCCTGTTTCTGTGTGCCTGTTTCTGTGTGCCTGTTTCTGTGTGCCTGTTTCTGTGTGCCTGTTTCTGTGTGCCTGTTTCTGTGTGACTGTTTCTGTTTGCCTGTTTCTGTGTGCCTGTTTCTGTGTGCCTGTTTCTGTTTGCCTGTTTCTGTGTGCCTGTTTCTGTGTGCCTGTTTCTGTTTGCCTGTTTCTGTGTGCCTGTTTCTGTGTGCCTGTTTCTGTTTGCCTGTTTCTGTGTGCCTGTTTCTGTGTGCCTGTTTCTCTGTGCCTGTTTCTGTTTGCCTGTTTCTGTGTGCCTGTTTCTGTGTGCCTGTTTCTGTGTGCCTGTTTCTGTGTGCCTGTTTCTGTGTGCCTGTTTCTGTTTGCCTGTTTCTGTGTGCCTGTTTCTGTGTGCCTGTTTCTGTGTGCCTGTTTCTGTTTGCCTGTTTCTGTGTGCCTGTTTCTGTGTGCCTGTTTCTGTGTGCCTGTTTCTGTGTGACTGTTTCTGTTTGCCTGTTTCTGTGTGCCTGTTTCTGTGTGCCTGTTTCTGTTTGCCTGTTTCTGTGTGCCTGTTTCTGTGTGCCTGTTTCTGTTTGCCTGTTTCTGTGTGCCTGTTTCTGTGTGCCTGTTTCTGTTTGCCTGTTTCTGTGTGCCTGTTTCTGTGTGCCTGTTTCTCTGTGCCTGTTTCTGTTTGCCTGTTTCTGTGTGCCTGTTTCTGTTTGCCTGTTTCTGTGTGCCTGTTTCTGTGTGCCTGTTTCTGTTTGCCTGTTTCTGTGTGCCTGTTTCTGTGTGCCTGTTTCTGTGTGCCTGTTTCTGTGTGCCTGTTTCTGTGTGCCTGTTTCTGTGTGCCTGTTTCTGTGTGACTGTTTCTGTTTGCCTGTTTCTGTGTGCCTGTTTCTGTGTGACTGTTTCTGTTTGCCTGTTTCTGTGTAGCCAGTCAGCGTGCAGAAAGAAGCAGTCACTGTGAAGAAACAGTCAGTGTGCAGAAACAGTCAGCATGCAGAAACAGTCAGTGTGCAGAAACAGTCAGCGCGCAGAAACAGTCAGCGTGCAGAAACAGTCAGCGCGCAGAAACAGTCAGCGCGCAGAAACAGTCAGCCTGCAGAAACAGTCAGCGCGCAGAAACAGTGTGTAGAAACAGTCAGCGTGCAGAAACAGTCAGCGCGCAGAAACAGTCAGCGTGTAGAAACAGTCAGCGTGTAGAAACAGTCAGCCTGCAGAAACAGTCAGCGCGCAGAAACAGCGTGTAGAAACAGTCAGCGTGCAGAAACAGTCAGCGTGCAGAAACAGTCAGCGTGCAGAAACAGTCAGCGTGTAGAAACAGTCAGCGTGCAGAAACAGTCAGCGTGTAGAAACAGTCAGCGTGTAGAAACAGTCAGCGTGCAGAAACAGTCAGCGTGTAGAAACAGTCAGCGTGCAGAAACAGTCAGCGTGTAGAAACAGTCAGCGTGTAGAAACAGTCAGCGTGCAGAAACAGTCAGCATGTAGAAACAGTCAGCGTGCAGAAACAGTCAGCGTGCAGAAACAGTCAGCGTGCAGAAACAGTCAGCGCGCAGAAACAGTCAGCGTGCAGCGTGCAGAAACAGCGTGTAGAAACAGTCAGCGTGCAGAAACAGTCAGCGTGCAGAAACAGTCAGCGTGTAGAAACAGTCAGCGTGCAGAAACAGTCAGCGTGTAGAAACAGTCAGCGTGTAGAAACAGTCAGCGTGCAGTGAAACAGTCAGCGTGTAGAAACAGTCAGCGTGTAGAAACAGTCAGCGTGTAGAAACAGTCAGCGTGCAGAAACAGTCAGCGTGTAGAAACAGTCAGTGTGCAGAAACAGTCAGCGTGTAGAAACAGTCAGCGTGTAGAAACAGTCAGCGTGCAGAAACAGTCAGCGTGCAGAAACAGTCAGCGTGCAGAAACAGTCAGTGTGTAGAAACAGTCAGCGTGTAGAAACAGTCAGTGTGCAGAAACAGTCAGTGTGTAGAAACAGTCAGCGTGCAGAAACAGTCGGCGTGCAGAAACAGTCGGCGTGCAGAAACAGTCAGCGCGCAGAAACAGTCAGCGTGTAGAAACAGTCAGCGTGTAGAAACAGTCAGCCTGCAGAAACAGTCAGCGCGCAGAAACAGCGTGTAGAAACAGTCAGCGTGCAGAAACAGTCAGCGTGCAGAAACAGTCAGCGTGTAGAAACAGTCAGCGTGCAGAAACAGTCAGCGTGTAGAAACAGTCAGCGTGTAGAAACAGTCAGCGTGCAGAAACAGTCAGCGTGTAGAAACAGTCAGCGTGCAGAAACAGTCAGCGTGTAGAAACAGTCAGCGTGTAGAAACAGTCAGCGTGCAGAAACAGTCAGCATGTAGAAACAGTCAGCGTGCAGAAACAGTCAGCGTGCAGAAACAGTCAGCGTGCAGAAACAGTCAGCGCGCAGAAACAGTCAGCGTGCAGAAACAGCGTGTAGAAACAGTCAGCGTGCAGAAACAGTCAGCGTGCAGAAACAGTCAGCGTGTAGAAACAGTCAGCGTGCAGAAACAGTCAGCGTGTAGAAACAGTCAGCGTGTAGAAACAGTCAGCGTGCTGAAACAGTCAGCGTGTAGAAACAGTCAGCGTGTAGAAACAGTCAGCGTGTAGAAACAGTCAGCGTGCAGAAACAGTCAGCGTGTAGAAACAGTCAGTGTGCAGAAACAGTCAGCGTGTAGAAACAGTCAGCGTGTAGAAACAGTCAGCGTGCAGAAACAGTCAGCGTGCAGAAACAGTCAGCGTGCAGAAACAGTCAGTGTGTAGAAACAGTCAGCGTGTAGAAACAGTCAGTGTGCAGAAACAGTCAGTGTGTAGAAACAGTCAGCGTGCAGAAACAGTCGGCGTGCAGAAACAGTCGGCGTGCAGAAACAGTCAGCGCGCAGAAACAGTCAGCGCGCAGAAACAGTCAGCGTGCAGAAACAGTCAGCGCGCAGAAACAGTCAGCGTGCAGAAACAGTCAGCGTGCAGAAACAGTCAGCGCGCAGAAACAGTCAGCGCGCAGAAACAGTCAGCGCGCAGAAACAGTCAGCGTGTAGAAACAGTCAGCGTGCAGAAACAGTCAGCGTGTAGAAACAGTCAGTGTGCAGAAACAGTCAGCGTGTAGAAACAGTCAGCGTGTAGAAACAGTCAGCGTGCAGAAACAGTCAGCGTGCAGAAACAGTCAGCGTGCAGAAACAGTCAGTGTGTAGAAACAGTCAGCGTGTAGAAACAGTCAGTGTGCAGAAACAGTCAGTGTGTAGAAACAGTCAGCGTGCAGAAACAGTCGGCGTGCAGAAACAGTCGGCGTGCAGAAACAGTCAGCGCGCAGAAACAGTCAGCGCGCAGAAACAGTCAGCGTGCAGAAACAGTCAGCGCGCAGAAACAGTCAGCGCGCAGAAACAGTCAGCGCGCAGAAACAGTCAGCGCGCAGAAACAGTCAGCGTGCAGAAACAGTCAGCGCGCAGAAACAGTCAGCGTGCAGAAACAGTCAGCGCGCAGAAACAGTCAGCGTGCAGAAACAGCGCGTAGAAACAGTCAGCGTGCAGAAACAGTCAGCGTGCAGAAACAGTCAGCGTGTAGAAACAGTCAGCGTGCAGAAACAGTCAGCGTGTAGAAACAGTCAGCGTGTAGAAACAGTCAGCGTGCAGAAACAGTCAGCGTGTGTAGAAACAGTCAGCGTGCAGAAACAGTCAGCGTGTAGAAACAGTCAGCGTGTAGAAACAGTCAGCGTGCAGAAACAGTCAGCATGTAGAAACAGTCAGCGTGCAGAAACAGTCAGTGTGTAGAAACAGTCAGCGTGTAGAAACAGTCAGCGTGCAGAAACAGTCAGTGTGTAGAAACAGTCAGCGTGTAGAAACAGTCAGCGTGTAGAAACAGTCAGTGTGCAGAAACAGTCAGCGTGCAGAAACAGTCAGCGCGCAGAAACAGTCAGCGTGCAGAAACAGTCAGCGCGCAGAAACAGTCAGCGTGCAGAAACAGTCAGCGCGCAGAAACAGTCAGCGTGCAGAAACAGCGTGTAGAAACAGTCAGCGTGCAGAAACAGTCAGCGTGCAGAAACAGTCAGCGTGTAGAAACAGTCAGCGTGCAGAAACAGTCAGCGTGTAGAAACAGTCAGCGTGTAGAAACAGTCAGCGTGCTGAAACAGTCAGCGTGTAGAAACAGTCAGCGTGTAGAAACAGTCAGCGTGTAGAAACAGTCAGCGTGCAGAAACAGTCAGCGTGTAGAAACAGTCAGTGTGTAGAAACAGTCAGCGTGTAGAAACAGTCAGTGTGCAGAAACAGTCAGTGTGTAGAAACAGTCAGCGTGCAGAAACAGTCGGCGTGCAGAAACAGTCGGCGTGCAGAAACAGTCAGCGCGCAGAAACAGTCAGCGTGTAGAAACAGTCAGCGTGTAGAAACAGTCAGCCTGCAGAAACAGTCAGCGCGCAGAAACAGCGTGTAGAAACAGTCAGCGTGCAGAAACAGTCAGCGTGCAGAAACAGTCAGCGTGTAGAAACAGTCAGCGTGCAGAAACAGTCAGCGTGTAGAAACAGTCAGCGTGTAGAAACAGTCAGCGTGCAGAAACAGTCAGCGTGTAGAAACAGTCAGCGTGCAGAAACAGTCAGCGTGTAGAAACAGTCAGCGTGTAGAAACAGTCAGCGTGCAGAAACAGTCAGCATGTAGAAACAGTCAGCGTGCAGAAACAGTCAGCGTGCAGAAACAGTCAGCGTGCAGAAACAGTCAGCGCGCAGAAACAGTCAGCGTGCAGAAACAGCGTGTAGAAACAGTCAGCGTGCAGAAACAGTCAGCGTGCAGAAACAGTCAGCGTGTAGAAACAGTCAGCGTGCAGAAACAGTCAGCGTGTAGAAACAGTCAGCGTGTAGAAACAGTCAGCGTGCTGAAACAGTCAGCGTGTAGAAACAGTCAGCGTGTAGAAACAGTCAGCGTGTAGAAACAGTCAGCGTGCAGAAACAGTCAGCGTGTAGAAACAGTCAGTGTGCAGAAACAGTCAGCGTGTAGAAACAGTCAGCGTGTAGAAACAGTCAGCGTGCAGAAACAGTCAGCGTGCAGAAACAGTCAGCGTGCAGAAACAGTCAGTGTGTAGAAACAGTCAGCGTGTAGAAACAGTCAGTGTGCAGAAACAGTCAGTGTGTAGAAACAGTCAGCGTGCAGAAACAGTCGGCGTGCAGAAACAGTCGGCGTGCAGAAACAGTCAGCGCGCAGAAACAGTCAGCGCGCAGAAACAGTCAGCGTGCAGAAACAGTCAGCGCGCAGAAACAGTCAGCGTGCAGAAACAGTCAGCGTGCAGAAACAGTCAGCGCGCAGAAACAGTCAGCGCGCAGAAACAGTCAGCGCGCAGAAACAGTCAGCGTGTAGAAACAGTC
This sequence comes from Oncorhynchus tshawytscha, assembly GCF_018296145.1. Lineage (NCBI taxonomy): Eukaryota > Metazoa > Chordata > Actinopteri > Salmoniformes > Salmonidae > Oncorhynchus > Oncorhynchus tshawytscha. The sequence goes on along the minus strand of NW_024609224.1, from coordinate 51,081 downwards.
AGCGTGCAGAAACAGTCAGCGTGTAGAAACAGTCAGTGTGCAGAAACAGTCAGCGTGTAGAAACAGTCAGCGTGTAGAAACAGTCAGCGTGCAGAAACAGTCAGCGTGCAGAAACAGTCAGCGTGCAGAAACAGTCAGTGTGTAGAAACAGTCAGCGTGTAGAAACAGTCAGTGTGCAGAAACAGTCAGTGTGTAGAAACAGTCAGCGTGCAGAAACAGTCGGCGTGCAGAAACAGTCGGCGTGCAGAAACAGTCAGCGCGCAGAAACAGTCAGCGCGCAGAAACAGTCAGCGTGCAGAAACAGTCAGCGCGCAGAAACAGTCAGCGTGCAGAAACAGTCAGCGTGCAGAAACAGTCAGCGCGCAGAAACAGTCAGCGCGCAGAAACAGTCAGCGCGCAGAAACAGTCAGCGTGCAGAAACAGTCAGCGCGCAGAAACAGTCAGCGTGCAGAAACAGTCAGCGCGCAGAAACAGTCAGCGTGCAGAAACAGCGCGTAGAAACAGTCAGCGTGCAGAAACAGTCAGCGTGCAGAAACAGTCAGCGTGTAGAAACAGTCAGCGTGCAGAAACAGTCAGCGTGTAGAAACAGTCAGCGTGTAGAAACAGTCAGCGTGCAGAAACAGTCAGCGTGTAGAAACAGTCAGCGTGCAGAAACAGTCAGCGTGTAGAAACAGTCAGCGTGTAGAAACAGTCAGCGTGCAGAAACAGTCAGCATGTAGAAACAGTCAGCGTGCAGAAACAGTCAGTGTGTAGAAACAGTCAGCGTGTAGAAACAGTCAGCGTGCAGAAACAGTCAGTGTGTAGAAACAGTCAGCGTGTAGAAACAGTCAGCGTGTAGAAACAGTCAGTGTGCAGAAACAGTCAGCGTGCAGAAACAGTCAGCGCGCAGAAACAGTCAGCGTGCAGAAACAGTCAGCGCGCAGAAACAGTCAGCGTGCAGAAACAGTCAGCGCGCAGAAACAGTCAGCGTGCAGAAACAGCGTGTAGAAACAGTCAGCGTGCAGAAACAGTCAGCGTGCAGAAACAGTCAGCGTGTAGAAACAGTCAGCGTGCAGAAACAGTCAGCGTGTAGAAACAGTCAGCGTGTAGAAACAGTCAGCGTGCTGAAACAGTCAGCGTGTAGAAACAGTCAGCGTGTAGAAACAGTCAGCGTGTAGAAACAGTCAGCGTGCAGAAACAGTCAGCGTGTAGAAACAGTCAGTGTGCAGAAACAGTCAGCGTGTAGAAACAGTCAGCGTGTAGAAACAGTCAGCGTGCAGAAACAGTCAGCGTGCAGAAACAGTCAGCGTGCAGAAACAGTCAGTGTGTAGAAACAGTCAGCGTGTAGAAACAGTCAGTGTGCAGAAACAGTCAGTGTGTAGAAACAGTCAGCGTGCAGAAACAGTCGGCGTGCAGAAACAGTCGGCGTGCAGAAACAGTCGGCGTGTAGAAACAGTCAGCGTGTAGAAACAGTCAGCGTGTAGAAACAGACAGTGTGCAGAAACAGTCAGCGTGTAGAAACAGTCAGTGTGCAGAAACAGTCAGCGTGCAGAAACAGTCAGCGTGCAGAAACAGTCAGCGTGTAGAAACAGTCAGTGTGCAGAAACAGTCAGCGTGTAGAAACAGTCAGTGTGCAGAAACAGCGTGCAGAAACAGTCAGCGTGCAGAAACAGTCAGCGTGCAGAAACAGTCAGCGTGCAGAAACAGTCAGCGTGAAGAAACAGTCAGCGTGTAGAAACAGTCAGTGTGAAGAAACAGCGTGTAGAAACAGTCAGCGTGCAGAAACAGTCAGCGTGTAGAAACAGTCAGCGTGAAGAAACAGTCAGCGTGAAGAAACAGTCAGTGTGAAGAAACAGCGTGTAGAAACAGTCAGCGTGCAGAAACAGTCAGCGTGTAGAAACAGTCAGCGTGCAGAAACAGTCAGCGTGTAGAAACAGTCAGCGTGCAGAAACAGTCAGTGTGAAGAAACAGTCAGCGTGAAGAAACAGTCAGCGTGCAGAAACAGTCAGCGTGCAGAAACAGTCAGCGTGAAGAAACAGTCAGCGTGAAGAAACAGTCAGCGTGAAGAAACAGTCAGCATGCAGAAACAGTCAGCGTGCAGAAACAGTCAGCGTGCAGAAACAGTCAGCGTGCAGAAACAGTCAGCGTGCAGAAACAGTCAGCGTGAAGAAACAGTCAGCGTGTAGAAACAGTCAGTGTGAAGAAACAGCGTGTAGAAACAGTCAGCGTGTAGAAACAGTCAGCGTGCAGAAACAGTCAGCGTGCAGAAACAGTCAGCGTGAAGAAACAGTCAGCGTGTAGAAACAGTCAGCGTGAAGAAACAGTCAGCGTGTAGAAACAGTCAGTGTGAAGAAACAGCGTGTAGAAACAGTCAGCGTGTAGAAACAGTCAGCGTGCAGAAACAGTCAGCGTGCAGAAACAGTCAGCGTGAAGAAACAGTCAGCGTGTAGAAACAGTCAGCGTGAAGAAACAGTCAGCGTGTAGAAACAGTCAGCGTGCAGAAACAGTCAGCGTGCAGAAACAGTCAGCGTGAAGAAACAGTCAGCGTGTAGAAACAGTCAGCGTGCAGAAACAGTCAGCGTGCAGAAACAGTCAGCGTGCAGAAACAGTCAGCGTGCAGAAACAGTCAGCGTGCAGAAACAGTCATTCCTAAAGGCTTCCTCCAAAAACCTTCCCAGTTAAATGATGACTGTAAAGTCGTCCACCTGGCAGAATGACATCATGATGATGTCTATCAGGGTGGGCGTTTGATTTACAGACTCTCCCATCACATGTACACTGCTATAGAAACAGAATGATATCATGATGATGTCTATCAGGGTGGGCGTTTGATTTACAGACTCTCCCATCACATGTACACTGCTATAGAAACACCACAGTCTCTCAGGGTCACAGTTCAATGAAAGGGCAGCTACTCTTGGCCTCCTGATGTGGTTCAACAGTTGTTGTGGAATTAGAACTACATTTGGTGTTTGTCCCATTTTGTGAAGTCTTGGTTGGTGAGCGGACCCCAGACCTCACAACCATAAAGGACAATGGGTTCTATTACGGATTCAAGTATTTTTAGCCAGATCCTAATTGGTATGTTGAATTTATTTTCCTTTTGATGGCATAGGAGGCCCATCTTGCCTTGTCTCTCAGATCGTTCACAGCTTTGTGGTAGTTACCTGTGGCGCTGATGTTTAGGCTGAGGTATGTATGGTTTTTTGTGTGCTCTAGGGCAACGGTGTCTAGATGGAATTTGTATTTGTGGTCCTGGTGATTGGACCTTTTTTAAAACAGCATTATGTCTTACTGAGATTTACTGTCAGGGCCCAGGTCTGACAGAATCTGTGCAGAAGATCTAGGTGCTGCTGACGACCCTTCTTGGTTGGGGACAGAAACACCAGATCATCAGTAGACATTTGACTTCAGATTCTAGTAGGGCGGGGCTTAAGCTGCAGACTGTTCTAGTGCCCTCTCCAATTCGTTGATGTATATGTTGAAGAGGGCGGGGCTTAAGCTGCAGACTGTTCTAGTGCCCTCTCCAATTCGTTGATGTATATGTTGAAGAGGGCGGAGCTTAAGCTGCAGACTGTTCTAGTGCCCTCTCCAATTCGTTGATGTATATGTTGAAGAGGGCGGAGCTTAAGCTGCAGACTGTTCTAGTGCCCTCTCCAATTCGTTGATGTATATGTTGAAGAGGGTGGGGCTTAAGCTGCATCCCTGTGTCACCCCACGGCCCTGTGGGAAGAAAAACCTCACATTTGTTGTTTGTGTACATGGGTTTCATAATGTCATGTTTTTCCCCCAACACCTCTTTCCATCAATTTGTATAGTAGACCCTCATTTCTGGTTCTCTCTGTCTCTCTGTCTCTCTTTCTCTCTGTCAATTCAATTCAAGGGCTTTATTGGCATGGGAAACATGTGTTAACATTGCCAAAGCAAGTGAGGTAGACAACATACAAAGTGAATATATAAAGTGAAAAACAACAAAAATTAACAGTAAACATTACACATACAGAAGTTTCAAAACAGTAAAGACATTACAAATGTCATATTATATATATATACAGTGTTTTAACAATGTACAAATGGTAAAGGACACTAGATAAAATAAATAAGCATAAATATGGGTGTATTTACAATGGTGTTTGTTCTTCACTGGTTGCCCTTTTCTCGTGGCAACAGGTCACAAATCTTGCTGCTGTGATGGCACACTGTGGAATTTCACCCAGTAGATATGGGAGTTTTTCAAAATTGGATTTGTTTTCGAATTCTTTGTGGATCTGTGTAATCTGAGGGAAATATGTCTCTCTAATATGGTCATACATTGGGCAGGAGGTTAGGAAGTGCAGCTCAGTTTCCACCTCATTTTGTGGGCAGTGAGCACATAGCCTGTCTTCTCTTGAGAGCCATGTCTGCCTACGGCGGCCTTTCTCAATAGCAAGGCTATGCTCACTGAGTCTGTACATAGTCAAGGCTTTCCTTAATTTTGGGTCAGTCACAGTGGTCAGGTATTCTGCCGCTGTGTACTCTCTGTGTAAGGCCAAATAGCATTCTAGTTTGCTCTGTTTTTTTGTTAATTCTTTCCAATGTGTTAAGTAGTTATCTTTTTGTTTTCTCATGATTTGGTTGGGTCTAATTGTCTGTCTCTGTCTCTCTCTCTATCTCTGTCTCTCTCTCTGTCTCTCTTTCCACCTCTCTGTCTCTCTCTCTATCTCTGTCTCTCTGTCTCTCTCTCTGTCTCTCTCTCTTTCCACCTCTCTGTCTCTCTCTCTGTCTCTCTCTCTCTCTCTCTCTCTCGCTGTCTCTCTCTCTCTCTCTGTCAACCTCTGGTGTGTTGTGTGTGTAAGTGTTGATTCTGAACATGTCTGTTTAGATCCTCTCTGAAGGTCGCGACCTCCCGGAGTGCTCTAGTCATAACAAACACACTGTTAAACCCATCAACACACCTTGAAATGTTTGTGAGAGAGCTAGCTAACCTTGTGTGTGAGAGAGAGAGCATGCTAACTGTAAGTTTGTGCGTGTGTGTGTGTGTGTGTGTGTGTGTGTGTGTGTGTGTGTGTGAGAGAGAGAGAGAACACGCGTGGTGTGTGTGTATGAGAGAGAATGCTAACCTTAACTGTGTGTGTATGTGAGAGTTAACGCATGCTAACTGTAACGGTGTGTGTGAGAGAGAGAGCATGCTAACTGTAACTGTGTGTAAGAGAGAGAGAGCATGCTAACTGTAACTGTGTGTGAGAGAGAGCATGCTAACTGTAACTGTGTGTGAGAGAGAGAGCTTGCTAACTGTAACTGTGTGTGAGAGAGAGAGAGCATGCTAACTGTAACTGTGTGTGAGAGAGAGCATGCTAACTGTAACTGTGTGTGTGTGAGAGAGAGCTTGCTAACTGTAACTGTGTTTAGAGAGAGAGAGAGCATGCTAACTGTAACTGTGTGTGAGAGAGAGCATGCTAACTGTAACTGTGTGTGAGAGAGAGCATGCTAACTGTAACTGTGTTTAGAGAGAGAGAGCATGCTAACTGTAACTGTGTGTGAGAGAGAGCATGCTAACTGTAACTGTGTGTGAGAGAGAGCATGCTAACTGTAACTGTGTGTGAGAGAGAGCATGCTAACTGTAACTGTGTGTGTGTGAGAGAGAGCTTGCTAACTGTAACTGTGTTCAGAGAGAGAGAGCATGCTAACTGTAACTGTGTGTGAGAGAGAGCATGCTAACTGTAACTGTGTGTGAGAGAGAGAGAGCATGCTAACTGTAACTGTGTGTGAGAGAGAGCATGCTAACTGTAACTGTGTGTGAGAGAGAGCATGCTAACTGTAACTGTGTGTGAGAGAGAGCATGCTAACTGTAACTGTGTGTGTGTGAGAGAGAGCTTGCTAACTGTAACTGTGTTCAGAGAGAGAGAGAGCATGCTAACTGTAACTGTGTGTGAGAGAGAGCATGCTAACTGTAACTGTGTGTGAGAGAGAGCATGCTAACTGTAACTGTGTGTGAGAGAGAGAGAGCATGCTAACTGTAACTGTATGTGAGAGAGAGCATGCTAACTGTAACTGTGTGTGAGAGAGAGCATGCTAACTGTAACTGTGTGTGTGTGAGAGAGAGCTTGCTAACTGTAACTGTGTGTGAGAGAGAGCATGCTAACTGTAACTGTGTGTGAGAGAGAGAGCATGCTAACTGTAACTGTGTGTGTGAGAGAGAGCATGCTAACTGTAACTGTGTGTGTGAGAGAGAGCATGCTAACTAACTGTGTGTGTGTGAGAGAGAGCTTGCTAACTGTAACTGTGTGTGTGAGAGAGAGCATGCTAACTGTAACTGTGTGTGAGAGAGAGAGAGAGAGAGAGAGCATGCTAACTGTAACTGTGTGTGTGAGAGAGAGCATGCTAACTGTAACTGTGTGTGTGAGAGAGAGCATGCTAACTAACTGTGTGTGTGTGAGAGAGAGCATGCTAACTGTAACTGTGTGTGTGGGAGAGAGAGAGCATGCTAACTGTAACTGTGTGTGAGAGAGAGCATGCTAACTAACTGTGTGTATGTGAGAGAGAGCATGCTAACTGTAACTGTGTGTGTGAGAGAGAGCATGCTAACTAACTGTGTGTGTGTGAGAGAGAGCATGCTAACTGTAACTGTGTGTGTGAGAGAGAGAGAGAGCATGCTAACTGTAACTGTGTGTGTGAGAGAGAGAGAGAGCATGCTAACTAACTGTGTGTGTGTGAGAGAGAGCATGCTAACTGTAACTGTGTTTAGAGAGAGAGAGCATGCTAACTGTAACTGTGTTTAGAGAGAGAGAGCATGCTAACTGTAACTGTGTTTAGAGAGAGAGCATGCTAACTGTAACTGTGTTTAGAGAGAGAGCATGCTAACTGTAACTGTGTGTGAGAGAGAGCATGCTAACTGTAACTGTGTGTGTGTGAGAGAGCATGATAACTGTAACTGTGTTTAGAGAGAGAGCATGCTAACTGTAACTGTGTGTGTGAGAGAGAGCATGCTAACTGTAACTGTGTGTGAGAGAGAGAGCATGCTAACTGTAACTGTGTGTGAGAGAGAGCATGCTAACTGTAACTGTGTGTGAGAGAGAGAGCATGCTAACTGTAACTGTGTGAGAGAGCATGCTAACTGTAACTGTGTGTGTGTGAGAGAGAGCATGCTAACTGTAACTGTGTGTGTGAGAGAGAGAGCATGCTAACTGTAACTGTGTGTGTGTGAGAGAGAGCATGCTAACTGTAACTGTGTGCGAGAGAGAGCATGCTAACTGTAACTGTGTGTGTGAGAGAGAGAGCATGCTAACTGTAACTGTGTGAGAGAGAGCATGCTAACTGTAACTGTGTGTGTGTGAGAGAGAGCATGCTAACTGTAACTGTGTGTGTGTGAGAGAGAGCATGCTAACTGTAACTGTGTGCGAGAGAGAGCATGCTAACTGTAACTGTGTGTGTGAGAGAGAGCATGCTAACTGTAACTGTGTGTGTGTGAGAGAGAGCATGCTAACTGTAACTGTGTTTAGAGAGAGAGCATGCTAACTGTAACTGTGTGTGTGTGAGAGAGAGCATGCTAACTGTAACTGTGTGTGAGAGAGAGCATGCTAACTGTAACTGTGTGTGAGAGAGAGAGAGCATGATAACTGTAACTGTGTGTGTGAGAGAGAGCATGCTAACTAGTAACTGTGTGTGTGTGAGAGAGAGCATGCTAACTGTAACTGTGTGTGAGAGAGAGCATGCTAACTGTAACTGTGTGAGAGAGAGAGCATGGTAACTGTAACTGTGTGTGTGTGAGAGAGAGAGCATGCTAACTGTAACTGTGTGTGTGTGAGAGAGAGCATGCTAACTGTAACTATGTGTTCCAGGATGATGTGATGATGCCTCAGCGAATACATCTCCAATACGAGGCCTGCCTCTTCAACTCTACCTCTGTAAGTACTACTGTCTGTCTAGAGCCCAGGGAGTACAGCTCTAGTCTGATGAGTCATCCCTCCCTCTAGAGCCCAGGGAGTACAGCTCTAGTCTGATGAGTTATCCCTCCCTCTAGAGCCCAGGGAGTACAGCTCTAGTCTGATGAGTTATCCCTCCCTCTAGAGCCCAGGGAGTACAGCTCTAGTCTGATGAGTTATCCCTCCCTCTAGAGCCCAGGGAGTACAGCTCTAGTCTGATGAGTTATCCCTCCCTCTAGAGCCCAGGGAGTACAGCTCTAGTCTGATGAGTTACCCCTCCCTCTAGAGCCCAGGGAGTACAGCTCTAGTCTGATGAGTTATCCCTCCCTCTAGAGCCCAGGGAGTACAGCTCTAGTCTGATGAGTTATCCCTCCCTCTAGAGCCCAGGGAGTACAGCTCTAGTCTGATGAGTTATCCCTCCCTCTAGAGCCCAGGGAGTACAGCTCTAGTCTGATGAGTTACCCCTCCCTCTAGAGCCCAGGGAGTACCGCTCTAGTCTGATGAGTTATCCCTCCCTCTAGAGCCCAGGGAGTACAGCTCTAGTCTGATGAGTTATCCCTCCCTCTAGAGCCCAGGGAGTACAGCTCTAGTCTGATGAGTTATCCCTCCCTCTGTCCATCTCCTCCCTCCTCTCCATTTCCTCCCTCCATATCTCCATCCATCTCTTCCCTCCATATCTCCATCTATCTCCTCTCGCTCTTTCTCCTTATCCTCCCTGCCTCTCTCCATCTCCTCTCTTCCTCTCCTCCCTCCCACTCTCCTCTCTCCATCTCATCATCTCCTCCCTCTCTCCATCTCCCTCTTATCCTTCCCTCTCTCCTCCCTCTCTCCATCTCTTCCTTCCCTCTCTCCTCCCTCTCTCCATCTCTTCCCTCCCTCTCTCCATCTCACTCCCTCCCTCTCACTCCCTCCCTCTCTCTCTCCACCTCCCTCCCTCTCTCTCCACCTCCCTCCCTCTCTCTCCACCTCCCTCCCTCTCTCTCCACCTCCCTCCCTCTCTCTCTCCACCTCCCTCCCTCTCTCTCCATCTCCCTCCCTCTCTCTCTCCATCTCTCCATCTCCCTCCCTCTCTATCTCCTCCCTCTCTCCATCTCTCCATCTCCCTCCCTCTCTCTCCATCTCCCTATCTCCCTCCCTCCCTCTCTCTCCATCTCCCTCCCCCTCTCTCTCCCATCTCCACCTCCCTCCCTCTCTCTCTCCACCTCCCTCCCCCTCTCTCTCCATCTCCCTCCACCTCCCTCCCTCTCTCTCTCCACCTCCCTCCCTCTCTCTCCATCTCCCTCCCTCTCTCTCTCCATCTCCCTCCCTCTCTCTCTCCATCTCCCTCCCTCTCTCTCCATCTCCCTCCCTCTCTCTCCGTCTCCCTCCCTCTCTCTCTCCATCTCCCTCCCTCTCTCTCTCTCCATCTCCCTCTCTCTCTCTCCATCTCCCTCCCTCTCTCTCTCTCCATCTCTCCATCTCCCTCCCTCTCCATCTACCCCCCTTCGTCCCTCTCTCTCTCTCCATCCCTCCATCTCCCCATCCCTCCCTCTCTCCCTCCTGCTCTCCCTGTCTCCTCTAAATGATCATAACAGACAGGAAAACTTTAACATTCTGTATGTCCGGAGTTCCTCACATTCCTTCTGTCCTGTGCACTGGGGTCGTGTTTCTGGTAGAGTGGTGTGGGTGGGTGTATATTAAGGTGTGTCTCAGTGTGAGCTGTGGGATTACAGGCTAAAGGTTAGGGAGTCATGTGTAGTAGGTGAGGGAGAGTTGCAGGAGATGGTGGGGGGGTGGCTAGAGAGAGAGGGACCGAGAGATAATAGAGAGAGAGAGAGACAGAGAGATAATAGAGAGAGAGAGGGACTGAGAGATAACAGACAGAGAGATAATAGAGAGAGAGGGGGACCGAGAGATAATAGAGAGAGAGAGAGACAGAGAGATAATAGAGAGAGAGGGACCGAGAGATAATAGAGAGAGAGAGACAGAGAGATAATAGAGAGACAGAGAGATAATAGAGAGACAGAGAGATAATAGAGAGACAGAGAGATAATAGAGAGACAGAGAGATAATAGAGACAGAGAGATAATAGAGAGAGAGAGATAAAAGAGAGCGAGAGAGACAGAGAGATAATAGTGAGACAGAGAGATAATAGTGAGACAGAGAGATGACAGAGAGATAATAGAGAGACAGAGAGAGTGAATGGGGAAAAAGGTAAGTAAGGCCATGTGGTTTTCTCTGCTTATTTGCCCTTTGAACTGTGTGGGTGTGCAGCAGACAGGGTGTAGAGAGGAAATGAGAGGGATTGGTTCAGCTATGTGGAATAATAATATGGGTTCACTTTAGGGTTGTTTTACATCTCCACTGGTAGATCATTCCTCTCTGTCTGTCTGGTAGATCATTCCTCTCCATCTGTCTGGTAGATCATTCCTCTGTCTGGTAGATCATTCCTCTCTATCTGTCTGGTAGATCATTCCTCTCCATCTGTCTGGTAGATCATTCCTCTCCATCTGTCTGGTAGATCATTCCTCTCCATCTGTCTGGTAGATCATTCCTCTGTCTGGTAGATCATTCCTCTCCATCTGTCTGGTAGATCATTCATCTGTCTGGTAGATCATTCCTCTCTATCTGTCTGGTAGATCATCTGTCTGGTAGATCATTCCTCTCTATCTGTCTGGTAGATCATTCCTCTGTCTGGTAGATCAATCCTCTCCATCTGTCTGGTAGATCATTCCTCTGTCTGGTAGATCATTCCTCTCTGTCTGGTAGATCATTCCTCTCCATCTGTCTGGTAGATCAATCCTCTCCATCTGTCTGGTAGATCAATCCTCTCCATCTGTCTGGTAGATCAATCCTCTCCTTCTGTCTGGTAGATCATTCCTCTCCTTCTGTCTGGTAGATCATTCCTCTCCATCTGTCTGGTAGATCATCCCTCTCCATCTGTCTGGTAGATCATTCCTCTCCATCTGTCTGGTAGATCATTCCTCTCCATCTGTCTGGTAGATCATTCCTCTGTCTGGTAGATCAATCCTCTCCATCTGTCTGGTAGATCATTCCTCTCCATCTGTCTGGTAGATCATTCCTCTCCATCTGTCTGGTAGATCATTCCTCTCCATCTGTCTGGTAGATCATTCCTCTCCATCTGTCTGGTAGATCATTCCTCTCCATCTGTCTGGTAGATCATTCCTCTGTCTGGTAGATCAATCCTCTCCATCTGTCTGGTAGATCATTCCTCTCCATCTGTCTGGTAGATCATTCCTCTCCATCTGTCTGGTAGATCATTCCTCTGTCTGGTAGATCATTCCTCTCTGTCTGGTAGATCATTCCTCTCCATCTGTCTGGTAGATCATTCCTCTCCATCTGTCTGGTAGATAAAATACGAAAAAATAAACTAAAGCAATTTTTTTTTTTAAGTAACACAATACAATTACATGACAACAATGTGGCTGTATACAGGGGGTACCGGTAACGAGTCAATGTGCGGGGGTGCAGGTTAGTTGAGGTAATTTGTAAAGTGACTATGCATAGTCTTCCTCTGACACCGCCTATTATAAAGGTCCTGGATTGAAGTAAGCTTGGCCCCAGTGATGTACTGGGCCGTACGCACTACCCTCTGTAGCGCCTTACGGTCAGATGCTGAGCAGTTGCCATACTGGCCGGTGATCCAACCGGTCAGAATGCTCTCGATGGTGCAGCTGTAGGACTTTTTTGAGGATCTGGGGACTTTAAGTCTCCTGGGGAGGGGGAAGGTGTTGTCTTCCCCTCTTCACAAATGTCTTGGTCTGTTTGGACCATGGCAGTTGGAGATGTTATCTCACGACCCACTCCACTACAGACCCATTGATGTTAATGGGGGCCTGCCCTCCTTTTCCTGTATTTCAGATCAGCTCCTCCTTCTTGCTCACATTGAGGGAGAGGTTGTTGTCCTGGTACCACACTGCCAGGTCTCTGACCACCTCCCTATTGGCTGTCTCATCGTTGTCAGTGAACAGGCCTACCACTGTTATGTCGTCAGCAAACTTAATGATGGTGTTGGAGTCGTGCCTGGCCACGCAGTAGTGGGTGAACAGGGAGTACAGGAGGGGACTGAGCACACACCCCTGAGGTTCCCCAGGGTTGATGATCAGAGCGGCACATGTGTTGTTGCCTACCCTTACCATCTGGGGGCGGCCCATCTGGAAGTCCAGGATCCAGTTGCAGAAGGAGGTGTTTAGTCCCAGGGTCCTTATATTAGTGATGAGCTTTGAGGGCACTATGAGGGCATTCTCACATAGGTGTTCCTTTTGTCCAGGTGGAAAAGGGCAGTGTGGAGTGTGATTGAGATTGTGTCATCTGTGGATCTGTTGGGGTAGTATGCGATTTGGAGTGGGTCTAGTGGGTCTAGTTTCCGGCATGGTGTTGTTGTGAGCCATGAACAGCCTTTCAAAGCACTTCCTGGCTACAGACGTGAGCGCTACGGCGGGTAATCATTTAGGCAGGTTACCTTCGCTTCCTTGGGCACAGGGACTATGGTGGTCTGCTTGAAACATGTAGGTATTACAGACTCAGACAGGGAGAGGTTGAAAATGTCAGTGAAGACACTTGCCAGTTCATCCGTGCATGCTTTGAGTACACGTCCTGGTAATCCGTCTGGCCACGCGGCTTTGTGAATGTTGACCTGTTTAAAAGTCTTGCTCACATCGGCTACGGAGAGCTTGATCACACAGTCGTCCGGAACAGCTGGTGCTCTCATGCACGCTTAAGTGTTGCTTGCCTCAAAGCGAGCATAAAAGGCATTTAGCTCGTCTGGTGAGGCTCGCTTCACTGGGCAGCTCGCGGCTGGGTTTCCCTTTGTAGTTCGTAATATTTTTCAAGCCCTGCCACATCAGACGAGCGTCAGAGCCGGTGTAGTAGGCTATTGACAAATAGACACACACCCCCGCCGCTCGTCTTAACAGACGGCGTTTCTCTGTCCTGCTGATGCATGGAGAAGAAGGAGAAGCCAGCCATCTCTTTATTATCCTTCTCATTCAGCCACGTCTCGGTGAAACATAAGATATTACAGTTTTTAATGTCCCTTTGGTAGGAAAGTCTTAATCGTAGGTTGTCCAGTTTGTTTTCCAATGATTGCACGTTGGCCAGTAATACGGAGGGAAGTGGTGGTTTACCTACTCGTCTGCGAATTTCATCTCTCTGGTGGATCATTAGGATGCAGAACAGAAGAAGCATTCATCTTTGTATTTTTCTCTTACATTTTCCTCTCTGTTCCTCTCTTTCTCTCTCTATCCTTTCTAACCCCCCCTGTCTGTCTCGCTCTGTCTGTCTCGCTCTGTCGGTCTCTCTTTGTCTCTCTCTCTCTCTCTATGTCTCTCTTGGTGTGTTTCTCTCTAGCCCTCCCTCTTTGTCTCTTCCATAAATCATGTGTGGTTTGTTTGTGTGTGAGTGTCTGTGTTGATCACATGTATCTAGTAGATCACTAAGAGATGTCTGTGTTTCTCTCAGTTGATTGGCTGTCAGGTCCGCAGGGATCCAGAGGGATCTACTGAGCGCTACACACGCTGGATCAACAACATCAGCCAGGATCAACTCAGCACCCAGGTAACACACACTCAGTGTGTGTGTGTGGGGGGGGGGGTCGCGTGCCAGGCAGTGACCATGTCCGATGGAAACAGGATGGAGCCTGCAGTTTCCACACACACACACACACACACACACACCAGAGGAAACAGGAGGACCACTTGTGTAAAATTCCAGAATTATTTTACCTACATTTGTGTGTGTGACAGAGAGAGAGATGACTCCTGGCTTTAGGATGGGCTGGTATTAGAGGTCGACCGATTAGGATTTTTCAACGCCGAGACCGATTATTGGAGGACCAAAAAAGCCGATACCGATTATTGGAGGACCAAAAAAAAAGCTGATGCCGATTATTGGAGGACCAAAAAAAAGCCGATGCCGATTATTGGAGGACCAAAAAAAGCCGATACCGGTTATTGGAGGGCCAAAAAAGCCGATACCGATTATTGGAGGACCAAAAAAGCCGATACCGATTATTGGAGGACCAAAAAAGCCGGTACCGATTATTGGAGGACCAAAAAGCCGAGACCGATTATTGGAGGACCAAAAAAGCCGAGACCGATTATTGGAGGACCAAAAAGCCGAGACCGATTATTGGAGGACCAAAAAAGCCGAGACCGATTATTGGAGGACCAAAAAAGCCGAGACCGATTATTGGAGGACCAAAAAGCCGAGACCGATTATTGGAGGACCAAAAAAGCCGAGACCGATTATTGGAGGACCAAAAAAGCCGGTACCGATTATTGGAGGACCAAAAAAGCTGATTAATTGGCCGCTTTTATTTATTTATTTGTATTTGTAATAATGACAATTACAACAACACTGAATGAACACTTATTTTAACTTAACATAATACATCAATAAAATCCATTGAGCCTCAAATAAATAATGAAACATGTTCAATTTGGTTTAAATAATGCAAAAACAAAGTGTTGGAGAAGAAAGTAAAAGTGCAATATGTGCTATGTAAGAAAGCTAAAGTTTCAGTTCCTTGCTCATAACATGAGAACATATGAAAGCTGTTTGTTCCTTTTAGCATGAGTCTTCAATATTCCCAGGTAAGAAGTTTTAGGTTGTAGTTATTATAGGAATTATAGGACTATTTCTCTCTATACCATTTGTATTTCCTTTACCTTTGACTATTGGATGTTCTAATAGGCACTTTAGTATTGCCCATGTAACAGTAAAGCTTCCGTCCCTCTCCTCGCTCCTACCTGGGCTCGAACCAGGAACACAACAACAACAGCCACCCTCGAAGCAGCATTGCCCATGCAGAGCAAGGGAAACAACCACAGGCCCAGAGTGAGTGACGTTTGAAACGCTATTAGCGCGCGCTAACTAGCTAGCTATTTCACTTCGGTTACACCAGCCTCATCTCGGGAGTTGATGGGCTTGAAGTCATAAACAGCGCAATGCTTGATGCACAAAGTGCTGTTTTGAATGAATGTTTACGCGCCTGCTTCTGCCTACCACCGCTCAGTCAGTACTTAGATACTTGTATGCTCAGTCAGATTATATGCAACGCAGGACACACTAGATAATATCTAGTAATATCGTCAACCATGTGTAGTTAACTAGTGATTATGATTGATTGTTTTTTATAAGATAAGTTTAATGCTATCTAGCAACTTACCTTGGCTTACTGCATTCGCGTAACAGGTAGTCTCCTTGTAGAGTGCAACGAGAGAGAGGCAGGTCTTTATTGCGTTGGACTAGTTAACTGTAAGGTTGCAAGATTGGATCCCCCAAGCTGACAAGGTGAAAATCTGTCGTTCTGCCCCTGAACAGGCAGTTAACCCACCGTTCCTAGGCCGTCGTTGTAAATAAGAATTAGTTCTTAACTGACCTGCCTAGTTAAATAAAGGTATAAAAATAAAAAAAATCGGCGTCCAAAATACCAATTTCCTATTGTTATGAAAATTTGAAATCGGCCCTAATTAATCAGCCATTCCGATTAATCGGTTGACCTCTAGCTGGTATCGCGCAAAGATTCCGGTTGGAAGATTCCCGGAATCAGGAGAGAATATTAATCTTCCAACCAGGATTTCTGTAAAACCTGGGAATTTTCTGAAAGTTTGCTGAATTTTGCAAGCCTAAATACTTGAGTGGAAAGTAAAGCTCTGTGATTCAGCTCTGACTCAGGGAGAGGAAAGTAGAGCTCTGTGATTCAGCTCTGACTCAGGGAGAGGAAAGTAGAGCTCTGTGATTCAGCTCTGACTCAGGGAGAGGAAAGTAAAGCTCTGTGATTCAGCTCTAACTCAGTGAGGGGAACGTAAAGCTCTGTGATTCAGCTCTAACTCAGTGAGGGGAACGTAAAGCTCTGTGATTCAGCTCTAACTCAGGGAGAGGAAAGTAAAGCTCTGTGATTCAGCTCTGACTCAGGAGAGGAAAGTAGAGCTCTGTGATTCAGCTCTAACTCAGTGAGGGGAACGTAAATCTCTGTGATTCAGCTCTAACTCAGTGAGGGGAACGTAAAGCTCTGTGATTCAGCTCTGACTCAGGGAGAGGAAAGTAGAGCTCTGTGATTCAGCTCTAACTCAGGGAGAGGAAAGTAAAGCTCTGTGATTCAGCTCTAACTCAGGGAGAGGAACGTAGAGCTCTGTGATTCAGCGCTAACTCAGGGAGAGGAACGTAGAGCTCTGTGATTCAGTGCAGTCCTGTCGTCT
>NW_024609224.1:0-27500 GCF_018296145.1 Oncorhynchus tshawytscha | reverse complement strand
TCTAGCAGGGTGTTGATATCTCACTGCTCTCTAGTCTCTCTCTAGTCTCTCTCTAGTCTCTCTCTAGTCTCTCTCTAGTCTCTCTAGTCTCTCTAGCAGGGTGTTGATGTCTCACTGCTCTCTTGTCTCTCTCGCAGGGTGTTGATATCTCACTGCTCTCTAGTCTCTCTAGCAGGGTGTTGATATCTCACTGCTCTCTAGTCTCTCTCTAGTCTCTCTCTAGTCTCTCTCTAGTCTCTCTCTAGTCTCTCTAGTCTCTCTAGCAGGGTGTTGATGTCTCACTGCTCTCTTGTCTCTCTCGCAGGGTGTTGATATCTCACTGCTCTCTAGTCTCTCTCTAGTCTCTCTCTAGTCTCTCTCTAGTCTCTCTCTAGTCTCTCTAGTCTCTCTATCAGGGTGTTGATATCTCACTGCTCTCTAGTCTCTCTAGCAGGGTGTTGATGTCTCACTGCTCTCTAGTCTCTCTATCAGGGTGTTGATATCTCACTGCTCTCTAGTCTCTCTAGCAGGGTGTTGATATCTCACTGCTCTCTAGTCTCTCTCGCAGGGTGTTGATATCTCACTGCTCTCTAGTCTCTCTAGCAGGGTGTTGATATCTCACTGCTCTCTAGTCTCTCTCTAGTCTCTCTCTAGTCTCTCTCTAGTCTCTCTCTAGTCTCTCTAGTCTCTCTAGCAGGGTGTTGATATCTCACTGCTCTCTAGTCTCTCTCGCAGGGTGTTGATATCTCACTGCTCTCTAGTCTCTCTCTAGTCTCTCTCTAGTCTCTCTCTAGTCTCTCTCTAGTCTCTCTCTAGTCTCTCTAGCAGGGTGTTGATATCTCACTGCTCTCTAGTCTCTCTAGCAGGGTGTTGATGTCTCACTGCTCTCTAGTCTCTCTAGCAGGGTGTTGATATCTCACTGCTCTCTAGTCTCTCTCGCAGGGTGTTGATATCTCACTGCTCTCTAGTCTCTCTATCAGGGTGTTGATATCTCACTGCTCTCTAGTCTCTCTAGCAGGGTGTTGATATCTCACTGCTCTCTAGTCTCTCTAGCAGGGTGTTGATATCTCACTGCTCTCCTAGTATCTCTTGCAGGGTGTTGATATCTCACTGCTCTCTAGTCACTGGATCCACAAGCAGTCCGGCGCCGCTGAGTGTGTGTGTGTGTCTCCCCTCTCTCAGGTGTACACCTCTCACGGCCCTACGGTCATCATGCCAACCTGGTTCTGCTCAGGCATTGGTTCCAGCGGGTCGGAACCTTTGACGAGGGCGGCAAGGTGAGACTCCACCCCTAAAACATCTCCACGCAAGTCAAATTTAGAATCTAAAACCGACCACTGCAGATTTGAATGATTTGAACAGTGGGTCCACCGAGTCTGAAAAGGAAGGGAAGTCGAGGGAGGACTTCCCTTTCAGGTGTGCTCAGGGGTTAGGGGTCAAGAAGTGCAAGCACAAGACTGCATGAGGACTCCTCTAATTTGTCCAACGTTAGATCACAAATCCATTTGAATAATGTGTGACCTCACTCTTCCCTTCTCTACCACCTCTTCCCTCATCACCCTCTTTCCTCTCTCTTCTCTCCTGTCCTCTTCTCTTTCCTCTCTCTTCTCTCCTGTCCTCTTCTCTTTCCTCTCTCTTCTCTCCTGTCCTCTTCTCTTTCCTCTCTCTTCTCTCCTGTCCTCTTCTCTTCTTCTCTCCTGTCCTCTTCTCTCCTGTCCTCTTCTCTCCTGTCCTCTTCTCTATTCTTCTCTCCTGTCCTCTTCACTTTCCTCTCTCCTGTCCTCTTCTCTTTCCTCTCCTCTTTCTTCTCTCCTGTCCTCTTCTCTCTTTTTCTCTCCTGTCCTGTTTCTCTCCTCTTTCTTCTCTCCTGTCCTCTTCTCCTCTTTCTTCTCTCCTGTCCTCTTCTCTTTCCTTCTCTCCTGTCTTTCTTCTCTCCTCTTTCTTCTCTCTCCTGTCCTCTTCTCTCTTTTTCTCTCCTGTCCTCTTCCTCTCTCCTGTCCTCTTCCTCTCTCCTGTCCTCTTCCTCTCTCCTGTCCTCTTCCTCTCTCCTGTCCTCTTCCTCTCTCCTGTCCTCTTCCTCTCTCCTGTCCTCTTCTTCTCTCCTCTCCTGTCCTCTCATCTCTCCTCTCTCATCTCTCCTCTCTCATCTCTCCTCTCTCATCTCTCCTCTCCAGGGAGTTCCAGAGGATCTGTTGTGGTTCTATGAGAGTGTTGGTCAGGGAGGAGGTGTGGTTAGAGTGGACCAGTGTTTACTAGTCTACCGCTACCATCAACAAGCTGCTACACACTCTGTGCTGGAGTAAGACATGCACACACACACACACACACACACACACACACACACACACACACACACACACACAACATGTCCTCCAGCTACACACAGCTGTCCAGCTGACCCCTTCCTGAGCCTCATCCCTGGACACACACACTCAGCTCTGGAATTCCCTAGCCTCGTGTGTGTGTGTGTGTGTGTGTGTGTGTGTGTGTGTGTGTGTGTGTGTGTGTGTGTGTGTGTGTGTGTGTGTTGCCCTTTCCAACCTCTATAGCGACACACACACGTGGGACACGCGTAGCGGAAGCCTGTTTCTGTAAATACTCTGATAGGGAAGACCTCTCCTTCCCTTCCCTCATATCCTCCTCCCTCATATCCTCCTCCCTCATAACCTCCTCCCTCATAACCTCCTCCCTCTCATCCCCTTGTTCCTGTTATCACTCCTTCCTTCCATCTGTCCATCGTATATCTAACCTTGTTGACCCGCTGTCACCATCTACTCCTTTACAAATCATCCTCTCCTCCCTCTCTCTTCCGTCTCTCCTCCCTCTCTCTTCCCTCTCTCTTCCCTCTCTCCTCCCTCTCTCCTCTCTCCTCTCTTCCCTCTCTCCTCCCTCTCTCCTCTCTTCCCTCTCTCCTCCCTCTCTCCTCTCTTCCCTCTCTCCTCCCTCTCTCCTCTCTTCCCTCTCTCCTCCCTCTCTCCTCTCTTCCCTCTCTCCTCCCTCTCTCCTCTCTTCCCTCTCTCCTCCCTCTCTCCTCTCTTCCCTCTCTCTTCCCTCTCTCCCCTCCTCCCTCTCTTCCCTCTCTCCTCCCTCTCCTTTCTCTTTCTATTTGTCTATCAGTCTTATTTCCAGCTCCTTCTGTTATCTCTCACTTAACTTCTCTCGCTCTCTCCTCCCTCTCTCCCCTCATCCCTCTCCCATCTCTCCCCTCTCTCCTCTCTTCCCTCTTCTCTCCTCCCTCTCCCCTCTCTCCTCTCTTCCCTCTTCTCCTCTCCTCCCTCTCTCCTCCCTCTCTTCCCTCTCTCCCCTCTCTCCTCTCTTCCCTCTCTCCTCCCTCTCTCCCCTCTCTCCTCTCTTCCTTCTCTCCTCCCCCTCTCCCCTCTCTCCTCTCTTCCCTCTCTCCTCCCTCTCTTCCCTCTCTCCTCCCTCTCTTCCCTCTCTCCTCCCTCTCTCCTCCCTCTCTTCCCTCTCTCCTCCCTCTCTTCCCTCTTCTCCTCTCTCTCCTCTCTTCCCTCTTCTCCTCTCTCTCCTCTCCTCCCTCTCTCCTCCCTCTCTCCTCCCTCTCTCCTCCCTCTCCCCTCTCTCCCCTCTCCTCTCTTCCCTCTTCTCCTCTCCTCCCTCTCTCCTCCCTCTCTTCCCTCTCTCCCCTCTCTCCTCTTCTCCTCTCCTCCCTCTCTCCCCCTCTCTCCTCTCTTCCCTCTTCTCCTCTCCTCCCTCTCTCTTCCCTCTCTCCCCTCTCTCCTCTCTTCCCTCTCTCCTCCCCCTCTCTCCTCTCTTCCCTCTCTCCTCCCTCTCTTCCCTCTCTCCTCCCTCTCTTCCCTCTTCTCCTCTCTCTCCTCTCCTCCCTCTCTTCCCTCTTCTCCTCTCTCTCCTCTCCTCCCTCTCTTCCCTCTCTCCCCTCTCTCCTCTCTTCCCTCTCTCCTCCCTCTCTCCTCTCTTCCTTCTCTCCTCCCCCTCTCCCCTCTCTCCTCTCTTCCCTCTCTCCTCCCTCTCTTCCCTCTCTCCTCCCTCTCTTCCCTCTCTCCTCCCTCTCTTCCCTCTCTCCTCCCTCTCTTCCCTCTTCTCCTCTCTCTCCTCTCTTCCCTCTTCTCCTCTCTCTCCCTCTCCTCCCTCTCTCCTCCCTCTCTCCTCCCTCTCTCCTCCCTCTCCCCTCTCTCCCCTCTCCTCTCTTCCCTCTTCTCCTCTCCTCCCTCTCTCCTCCCTCTCTTCCCTCTCTCCCCTCTCTCCTCTTCTCCTCTCCTCCCTCTCTCCCCTCTTCCCTCTTCTCCTCTCCTCCCTCTCTCTTCCCTCTCTCCCCTCTCTCCTCTCTTCCCTCTCTCCTCCCCCTCTCTCCTCTCTTCCCTCCCTCTCCTCCCTCTCTTCCCTCTCTCCTCCCTCTCTTCCCTCTTCTCCTCTCTCTCCTCTCCTCCCTCTCTCCTCCCTCTCTCCTCCCTCTCCCCTCTCTCCCCTCTCCTCTCTTCCCTCTTCTCCTCTCCTCCCTCTCCCCTCTCTCCCCTCTCTCCTCTCTTCCCTCTTCTCCTCTCCTCCCTCTCTCCCCTCTCTCCTCTCTTCCCTCTTCTCCTCTCTCTCCTCTCCTCCCTCTCTTCCCTCTTCTCCTCTCTCTCCTCTCCTCCCTCTCCCCTCTCTCCCTCTCTCCTCTCCTCCCTCTCTTCCCTCTCTCCTCTCCTCCCTCTTCTCCCCTCTCTCCTCTCCTCCCTCTCTTCCCTCTTCTCCTCTCTCTCCTCTCCTCCCTCTCCCTCTCTCCCTCTCTCCTCTA
This sequence comes from Oncorhynchus tshawytscha, assembly GCF_018296145.1. Classification (NCBI taxonomy): domain Eukaryota; kingdom Metazoa; phylum Chordata; class Actinopteri; order Salmoniformes; family Salmonidae; genus Oncorhynchus; species Oncorhynchus tshawytscha. The sequence continues at coordinate 22,768 of NW_024609224.1, read as the reverse complement.
ATAAAATCTCTTCCCTATCTCCTAATCCTAAATCTTTTAATATCCCTTCTCTCCTATGTTCCCTCTCTTCCCTCTTCTCCTCTATCTAAATATATAAATCCCTCTCCCCTCTCTAATATCTTCCCTCTTCTCCTCTCCTCCCTCTCTCCTCCCTAAATCTCTCCTCTAATCTTCCCTCTCTCCTCTCCTCCCTCTCTTCCCTCTCCTCCCCCTCTCTTCCCTCTCCTCCCTCTTTCCCTCTCTCCTCCCTCTCTCCTCTCCTCCCCCTCTCTTCCCTCTCCTCCCTCTCTTCCCTCTCTCCTCCCTCTCTCCTCTCTTCCCTCTCTCCTCCCTCTCCTCCCTCTCTTCCCTCTCTCCTCCCTCTCTCCTCTCCTCCCCCTCTCCTCTCCTCCCCCTCTCTTCCCTCTCCTCCCTCTCTTCCCTCTCTCCTCCCTCTCCTTTCTCTTTCTATTTGTCTATCAGTCTTATTTCCAGCTCCTTCTGTTATCTCTCACTTTAACTTCTCCTCTCTCCTCCTCCCTCCTCCTCTCCCCTCTCCTCTCTCTTCTCTCTTCCCTCTCCTCCCCCTCTCTTCCCTCTCCTCCCTCTCTCTTCCCTCTCCTCCCTCTCTCTTCCCTCTCCCCCTCTCTCCTCTCTTCCCTCTTCTCCTCTCCTCCCTCTCTCCTCCCTCTCTTCCCTCTCTCTCCCTTCTTCCCTCTCTTCCCTCTCCTCCCTCTCTCTTCCCTCTCCCCTCTCCTCCTCTCTCTTCCCTCTTCTCCTCTCCTCCCTCTCTCCTCCCTCTCTTCCCTCTCCTCCCCTCTCTTCCCTCTCCTCCCTCTCTCTTTAAAAATCTCCCCCTCTCTTTCTCTTCCCTCTTCTCCTCTCCTCCCTCTCTCCTCCCTCTCTTCCCTCTCTCCCCTCTCTCCTCTCTTCCCTCTTCTCCTCTCTTCCCTCTCTCCCTCTCTTCCCTCTCTCCTCCCTCTCTCTTCCCCCTCTCCTCCTCTCTTCCCTCTCCTCCCTCTCTTCCCTCTCTCCCTCTCTTCCCTCTCTTCCCTCTCCTCCCTCTCTTCCCTCTCCTCCCTCTCTCTTCCCTCTCCCCTCTTCTCCTCTCCTCCCTCTCTCCTCCCTCTCCCCTCTTTCTCCCCTCTCTCCTCTCTTCCCTCTTCTCCTCTCTTCCCTCTTCTCCCCTCTCTCCTCCCTCTTCCCTCTTCTCCTCTCTCTCCTTTCCTCCCTCTCTTCTAATAGTCTTATCCCTCTCTCCCTCTCTTCCCTCTCCCTCTTCTTCTCTCCTCTCCTCCTCTCTCCTAATAATTAACTCTTCTAAATAAAAATATCCTCTCCTTTTAAAAAATATGTAAATAATAATATAAAATAATAAAAATAATCTATGTTTATCCCTAATATCTAATAGTAAAAAATATTCTATCTAATAATAATCTTATGTTTAAAAATATGTTTAAAAAATATTTATGTAAATAATAAAAAAATAAAAATAAATAAATAATAAATAATAAAATATGTTTCTTATTTAAATAATAATAAAAATAGTAAAATAATATATAATAAAAAATATCTAAATATGTAAATCCCTAATAATAAAAATAATAAATATGTAAAATAAAAAAATATGTTTAAAAAATATAAAAATTTATGTAAAAAAATAATCTAAATATGTTTAAAAATAAATCCCTCTCTATGTTTAAAATAAATAATCCTAAATATCTCCTTTCCCTCTCTCCTCCCTCTCTCCTCTCTTTTCTCTCCTCCCCTCTCTCTCCTCTCTTCCCTCTCTCCTCCCTCTCTCCTCTCTTCCCTCTCTCCTCCCTCTCTCCTCTCTTCCCTCTCTCTTCCCTCTCTCCCCCTCCCTCTCTTCCTCTCTCCTCCCTCTCCTTTCTCTTTCTATTTGTCTATCAGTCTTATTTCCAGCTCCTTCTGTTATCTCTCACTTAACTTCTCTCGCTCTCTCCTCCCTCTCTCCCCTCATCCCTCTCCCATCTCTCCCCTCTCTCCTCTCTTCCCTCTTCTCTCCTCCCTCTCCCCTCTCTCCTCTCTTCCCTCTTCTCCTCTCCTCCCTCTCTCCTCCCTCTCTTTATCTCCCCTCTCTCTCCATCTTCCCTAAAATATAAATAATATGTTTAATGTCTCTTGTTTATGTCCCCTCTCCCCTCTCTCCTCTCTTCCAATAATGTCTCCTCCTCTCTTCCTCTCTCCTCCCTCTCTTCCCTCTCTAATAAATCTCTTCCCTCTCTAAAAAATCTCTTCCCTCTTCTCCTCTCTCTCTAAATAATTCCCTCTTCTCCTCTCTCTCCTATGTAAATCCTCCCTCTCTCCTCCCTCTCTCCTCCCTCTCCTCTCTCCCCTCTCCTCTCTTCCCTCTTCTCCTCTCCTCCCTCTCTCCTCCCTCTCTTCCCTCTCTCCCCTCTCTCCTCTTCTCCTCTCCTCCCTCTCTCCCCTCTTCCCTCTTCTCCTCTCCTCCCTCTCTCTTCCCTCTCTCCCCTCTCTCCTCTCTTCCCTCTCTCCTCCCCCTCTCTCCTCTCTTCCCTCTCTCCTCCCTCTCTTCCCTCTCTCCTCCCTCTCTTCCTCTTCTCCTCTCTCTCCTCTCCTCCTCTCTCCTCCCTCTCCCCTCTCCCCTCTCCTCTCTTCCCTCTTCTCCTCTCCTCCCTCTCCCCTCTCTCCCCTCTCTCCTCTCTTCCCTCTTCTCCTCTCTCTCCTCTCCTCCTCTCTTCCCTCTTCTCCTCTCTCTCCTCTCCTCCCTCTCTTCCTCTTCTCCTAAATCTCCTCTCTCCCTCTCCTCTCTCCTCTCCTCCCTCTCTTCCTCTCTCTCCCTCCCTCTTCTCCCCTCTCTCCTCTCCTCCTCTCTTCCCTCTTCTCCTCTCTCTCCTCTCCTCCCTCTCCCTCTCTCCCCTCTCCTCTCCTCCCTCTCTTCCTCTCTCCTCTCCTCCCTCTTCTCCCTTCTCTCCCTCTTTTTCCCTCTCTTCCCTCTTCTCCTCTCTCTCCTCTCCTCCCTCTCCCCTCTCTCCTCTCTTCCCTCTTCTCCTCTCCTCCCTCTCTCCTCCCTCTCCCCTCTCTCCTCTCTCTTCCCTCTCTCCTCTCCTCCCTCTCTTCCCTCTCCTCCTCCCTCTCTTCCCTCTCTCCTCCCTCTCTCCTCTCCTCCCCCTCTCTTCCCTCTCCTCCCTCTCTTCCCTCTCTCCTCCCTCTCTCCTCTCTTCCCTCTCTCCTCCCTCTCCTCCCTCTCTTCCCTCTCTCCTCCCTCTCTCCTCTCCTCCCCTCTCCTCTCCTCCCCTCTCTTCCCTCTCCTCCCTCTCTTCCCTCTCTCCTCCCTCTCCTTTCTCTTTCTATTTGTCTATCAGTCTTATTTCCAGCTCCTTCTGTTATCTCTCCTTAACTTCTCCCTCTCTCCTCCCTCCCTCCTCCCTCTCCCTCTCTCCTCTCTCTTCTCTCTTCCCTCTCCTCCCCCCCTCTCTTCCCTCTCTCCCCCTCTCTTCCCTCTCCTCCCTCTCTCTTCCCTCTCCTCCCTCTCTCTTCCCTCTCCCCCTCTCTCCTCTCTTCCCTCTTCTCCTCTCCTCCCTCTCTTCCCTCTCCCTCTCTCCTCCCTCTCTTCCCTCTCTCCCCTCTCTTCCCTCTCTTCCCTCTCCTCCCTCTCTCTTCCCTCTCCCCCCTCTCTCCTCTCTTCCCTCTTCTCCTCTCCTCCCTCTCTCTCCCTCTCTTCCCTCTCCTCCCCCTCTTCCCCTCTCTCCCTCTCTCTTCCCTCTCCCCTCTCTCTTCTCTTCCCTCTTCTCCTCTCCTCCCTCTCTCTCCTCTCTTCCCTCTCTCCCCTCTCTCCTCTCTTCCCTCTTCTCCTCTCTTCCCTCTCTCCCCTCTCTTCCCTCTCTCCTCTCCTCCCTCTCTTCCCTCTCCCTCCCCTCTCTTCCCTCTCCTCCCTCTCCTCCCTCTCTTCCCTCTCTTCCCTCTCCTCCCCTCTTTCCCTCTCCTCCCTCTCTCTTCCCTCTCCCCCTCTTCTCCTCTCCTCCCTCTCTCCTCCCTCTCCCCTCTCTCCCTCTCTCCTCTCTTCCCTCTTCTCCTCTCCTCCCTCTCTCCCTCTCTCCTCTCTTCCCTCTCTCCTCCTCTCTTCCTCCCTCTCTTCCCTCTCTCCTCTCTCTCCCTCCTCCCTCCCCTCTTCTCCCTCTCTCCTCTCCTCCCTCTCTTCCCTCTCTCCTCTCCTCCCTCTTCTCCTCTCCCTCCCTCTCTTCCCTCTTCTCCTCTCCTCTCCTCCCTTCTCCCCTCTCTCCTCTCCTCCCTCTCTTCCCTCTTCTCCTCTCTTCCCTCTCTTCCCTCCCTCTCCTCCCTCTCCCTCTCCCTCTCTCCCTCTCCTCCCCCTCTCTTCCCTCTCCTCCCTCTCTTCCCTCTCTCCCTCCCTCTCTCCTCTCCTCCCTCTCTCCTCTCCTCCTCTCTCCTCTCCTCCCTCTCTCCTCTCCTCCCCCTCTCTTCCCTCTCCTCCCTCTCTTCCCTCTCTCCTCCCCTCTCTTCCTCTCCTCCCTCTCTCCTCCCTCTCTCCTCCCTCTCTCTCCTCTCTCCCTCTCTCCTCCCTCTCTCCTCTCCTCCCTCTCCTCTCCTCCCCTCTCTTCCCTCTCTCCCTCTCCTCCCTCTCTCCTCTCCTCCCTCTCTCCTCTCTTCCCCTCTCTTCCCTCTCTCCCTCTCTTCCTCTCTCCTCCCTCTCCTCTCTCCTCTCTCTCCTCTCTCCTCCCTCTCTCCTCTCCCTCTCTCCTCTCCTCCCTCTCTTCCCTCTCCTCCCTCTCTTCCCTCTCCTCCCTCTCTCTCTCCTCCCTCTCTCCTCTCCTCCCTCTCTCCTCTCCTCCCTCTCTCCTCTCTTCCCTCTCTCCTCCCTCTCCTCCCTCTCCTCCCTCTCTCCTCTCTTCCCTCTCCTCCCTCCTCCCTTCCCTCTCTCCTTCCTCTCCTCCCTCTCTCCTCTCCTCCCTCTCCTCCCCTCTCTTCCCTCTCCTCCCTCTCTCCTCTCCTCCCTCTCTCCTCTCCTCCCTCTCTCTCCCTCCCTCTCCTCTCCTCCCTCTCCCTCTCCTCCCCCTCTCTTCCCTCTCCTCCCTCTCTTCCCTCTCTCCTCCCTCTCTCCTCTCCTCCCTCTCTCCTCTCCTCCCTCTCTCCTCTCCTCCCTCTCTCCTCTCTCCTCTCCTCCCCCTCTCTTCCCTCTCCTCCCTCTCCTCCCTCTCTCCTCTCCTCCCTCTCTCCTCCTCTTCCCTCTCTCCTCCCTCTCCTCCCTCTCCTCCCCCTCTCCTCCCTCTCCTCCCCTCCTCCCCCTCTCCTCCCTCTCCTCCTCTCCTCCCCTCTCTTCCCTCTCCTCCTTCTCTTCCCTCTCTCCTCCCTCTCTCCTCTCCTCCCTCTCTCCTCTCCTCCCCTCTATTCCCTCTCCTCCCTCTCCTCCCTCTCTCCTCTCCTCCCTCTCTCCTCTCCTCCCTCTCTCCTCTCCTCCCCCTCTCTTCCCTCTCCTCCCTCTCCTCCCTCTCTCCTCTCCTCCCTCTCTCCTCTCTTCCCTCTCTCCTCCCTCTCCTCCCTCTCCTCCCCCTCCCTCCCTCTCTCCTCTCCTCCCTCTCTCCTCCCTCTCCTCCCTCTCCCTCCCTCTCTCTCCTCTCTCCTCCCCCTCTCTCCTCTCTCCTCTCCTCCCCCTCTCCTCCCCTCTAAATATCCTCCCCTCTCTATCCCTCTCTCCTCTATGTCCCTCTCTCCTAAATATCCCCTCTCTCCTCCCTCCCTCTAAATCCTCTCCTCCCCCTCTCCTCCCTCCCTCTCTTCCCTCTCTCCCTCCCTCTAATCCTCCCCTCTCTTCCCTCTCCTCCCTCTCTTCCCTCTCTCCTCCCTCTCTCTCTCTCCTCCCTCCCTCCTCTCCTCCCTCTCTCCTCTCCTCCCTCTCTTCCTCTCCTCCCTCTCTCTTCCCTCTCCTCCCTCTCTCTCTCTCTCTCCTCCCTCTCTCCCTCTCCTCCCTCTCTCCTCCCTCTCTCTCCCTCTCTCCTCTCTCCCTCTCTCCCTCTCCTCCCTCTCCTCCTCTCCTCCCTCTCTCCTCTCCTCCCCCTCTCTTCCCTCTCCTCCCTCTCTCCTCTCCCTCTCCTCCCTCTCTCTCTCCCTCTCCTCCCTCTCCTCCCTCTCTCCTCTCCTCCCTCTCTCCCTCTCCTCCCTCTCTCCTCTCCTCCCTCTCTCCTCTCCTCCCTCTTCCCCCTCTCCTCTCCTCCCCTCTCCTCTCCTCCCTCTCTCCTCTCCCTCTCCCTCTCTTCCCTCTCCTCCCTCTCTTCCCTCTCCCTCCCTCTCTTCCCTCTCTCCTCCCTCTCTCCCTCTCCTCCCTCTCTCCTCTCCCTCTCTCTCCCTCTCCTCCCTCTCTCCTCTCCTCTCCTCTCCCTCTCCTCCCCCTCTTCCTCTCCTCCTCTCTCTCCCTCTCCTCCCTCTCTCCTCTCTTCCCTCTCTCCTCCCTCTCCTCCCTCTCTCCTCTCCTCCCTCTCTCCTCTCCTCCCCTCTCCCCTCCTCCCTCTCCCTCTCCTCCCCTCTCTCCTCCCTCTCTCCTCTCCTCCCTCTCTCCCTCTCCCTCTCTCCTCTCTTCCCTCTCTCTCCTCCCTCTCTCCCCCTCTCCTCCCTCTCTCCTCTCCTCCCTCTCTCCTCCCTCTCCTCCCTCTCTCCTCTCCCCCTCTCCTCCCTCTCTCCCTCTCCTCCCTCTCTCCTCTCCTCCCCCTCTCTTCCCTCTCCTCCCTCTCTTCCCTCTCTCCTCTCCTCCTCTCCTCCCCCTCTCCTCCCTCTCTCCTCTCCTCCCTCTCTCCTCTCCTCCCTCTCTCCTCCCTCCCTCTCTCCTCTCCTCCCTCTCTCCTCTCCTCCCCCTCTCTTCCCTCTCCTCCCTCTCTTCCCTCTCCTCCCTCTCTCCTCCCTCCCTCCTCTCCTCCCTCTCTCCTCTCCTCCCCCTCTCTTCCCTCTCCTCCCTCTCCTCCCTCTCTCCTCTCTCCTCTCTCTCTCTTCTCTCTCCTCCCTCTCCTCCCTCTCCTCCCCCTCTCCCCTCTCTCTCCCTCTCCTCCCTCTCTCCTCTCCTCCCTCTCTCCTCTCCTCCCTCTCCTCCCTCCCTCTCTCCCTCTCCTCCCTCTCCCCTCTCCTCCCTCTCTCCCTCCCCTCCTCTCCTCCCTCTCTCCCCCCTCTCCTCCCTCTCTCCTCTCCTCCCTCTCTCCTCCCTCCTCCCTCTCTCCTCTCCTCCCTCTCCTCCCTCTCTCCTCTCCTCCCTCTCCCTCTCCTCCCTCTCTCCCTCTCCCTCCCTCTCTCCTCTCCTCCCTCTCTCCTTCCCTCTCCTCCCTCTCCTCTCCTCCCTCTCTCCTCCCTCTCTCCCTCTCCTCCCTCTCCCCTCTCCTCCTCTCTCCTCTCCTCCCTCTCTTCCCTCCCTCCCTCTCTTCCCTCTCCTCCCTCTCCCTCCCTCCTCTCTCCCTCCCTCCCTCTCTCCTCCCTCTCCCCTCTCCTCCCTCTCTCCTCTCCTCCCCTCTCTCCCTCTCCTCCCTCTCTCCCTCTCTCCTCCCTCTCTCCTCTCCCCCCTCTCTCCTCTCCTCCCTCTCTCCTCTCCTCCCTCTCTCCTCCCCCTCTCCTCCCTCTCTCCTCTCCTCCCTCTCTCCTCCCTCTCTCCTCCCTCTCTCCCTCTCCTCCCTCTCTCCTCTCCTCTCTTCCCTCTCTCCTCCCTCTCTCCTCTCTTCCCTCTCTCCTCCCTCTCCTCCCTCTCCTCCCCCTCTCCTCCCTCTCCTCCCCCTCTCCTCCCTCTCTCCCCTCTCTCCTCTCCTCCCTCTCTCCTCTCCTCCCTCTCTCTCCCTCTCTCTTCCCTCTCTCCTCCCTCTCCTCTCCTCTCTTCCCTCTCTCCTCCCTCTCTCCTCTCTTCCTCTCTCCCCTCCTCCCTCTCTTCCCTCTCTCCTCCCTCTCCTTTCTCTTTCTATTTGTCTATCAGTCTTATTTCCAGCTCCTTCTGTTATCTCTCCCCTCTCTCCTCTCTCCTCCCTCTCTCCCTCATCCCTCTCCCATCTCTCCTCTCTCCTCTCTTCCCTCTTCTCTCCTCCCTCTCCCCTCTCTCCTCTCTTCCCTCTTCTCCTCTCCTCCCTCTCTCCTCCCTCTCTTCCCTCTCTCCCCTCTCTCCTCTCCTCCCTCTCCCTCCCTCTCTCCTCTCTTCCCTCTCTCCTCCCTCTCCTCCCTCTCCTCCCCCTCTCTCCTCCTTCCCTCTCTCCTCCCTCTCTCCTCTCTTCCCTCCCTCCTTCCTCTCTCCCTCTCTCCCTCCCTCCTCTCTCCTCTCCTCCCTCTCTCCTCTCCTCCCTCTCTCCTCTCCTCCCCCTCTCTTCCCTCTCCTCCCTCTCTTCCCTCTCTCCTCCCTCTCTCCCTCTCCTCCCTCTCTCCTCTCCTCCCTCTCTCCTCCCTCCCTCTCTCCTCTCCTCCCTCTCCCTCTCCTCCCTCTCTCCTCTCCTCCCCCTCTCTTCCCTCTCCTCCCTCTCCTCCCTCTCTCCTCTCCTCCCTCTCTCCTCTCTTCCCTCTCTCCTCCCTCTCCTCCCTCTCCTCCCCCTCTCCTCCCTCTCTCCTCTCCTCCCTCTCTCCCCTCCTCCCTCTCTCCCCTCCTCCCTCTGTCCCTCTCCTCCCTCTCTCCTCTCCTCCCTCTCTCCTCTCCTCCCTCTCCCTCTCTTCCCTCTCTCCTCCCTCTCCTCCCCCTCTCCTCCCTCTCTCCTCTCCTCCCTCTCTCCTCCCTCTCCTCCCTCTCTCTCTCTCCTCCCTCTCTCCTCCCTCTCTCCTCCTCCTCCCTCTCTCCTCTCCTCCCTCTCTCCCTCTCTTCCCTCTCTCCCCCTCTCCTCCCTCTCTCTCCCCCTCTCCTCCCTCTCTCCTCTCCTCCCTCTCTCCTCTCCTCCCTCTCTCCTCTCCTCCCTCTCTCCTCTCCTCCCTCTCTCCTCTCCTCCCCCTCTCTTCCCTCTCCTCCCTCTCTTCCCTCTCTCCTCCCTCTCTCCTCTCCTCCCTCTCTCCTCTCCTCCCTCTCTCCTCTCCTCCCTCTCTCCTCTCCTCCCCCTCTCTTCCCTCTCCTCCCTCTCCTCCCTCTCTCCTCTCCTCCCTCTCTCCTCTCTTCCCTCTCTCCTCCCTCTCCTCCCTCTCCTCCCCCTCTCCTCCCTCTCTCCTCTCCTCCCTCTCTCCCCTCCTCCCTCTCTCCTCTCCCTCCCTCTGTCCTCTCCTCCCTCTCTCCTCTCCTCCCTCTCTCCTCTCCTCCCTCTCTCCTCTCTCTCCCTCTCTCCTCCCTCTCCTCCCCCTCTCTCCCCTCTCCTCCCTCCCTCTCTCCTCCCTCTCCTCCCTCTCTCCTCTCCTCCCTCTCTCCTCCCTCTCTCCTCTCCTCCCTCCCCCTCTCCTCCCTCTCTTCCCTCTCCTCCCTCTCTCCTCTCCTCCCTCTCTCCTCCCTCCTCCCTCTCCCCTCTCCTCCCTCTCTCTCTCTCTCCTCCCCTCTCTCCTCTCCTCCCTCTCTCCTCTCCTCCCTCTCTCCTCTCCTCCCCCTCTCTTCCCTCTCCTCCCTCTCTTCCCTCTCTCCTCCCTCTCTCCTCTCCTCCCTCTCTCCTCTCCTCCCTCTCTCCTCTCCTCCCTCTCTCCTCTCCTCCCTCTCTCCTCTCCTCCCCCTCTCTTCCCTCTCCTCCCTCTCTTCCCTCTCTCCTCCCTCTCTCCTCTCCCCCTCTCTCCTCTCCTCCCTCTCTCCCTCTCCTCCCTCTCTCCTCCCCCTCTCCTCCCTCTCTCCTCTCCTCCCTCTCTCCTCCCTCTCTCTTCCCTCTCTCCTCTCCTCCCTCTCTCCTCTCCTCTCTTCCCTCTCTCCTCCCTCTCTCCTCTCTTCCCTCTCTCCTCCCTCTCCTCCCTCTCCTCCCCCTCTCCTCCCTCTCCTCCCCCTCTCCTCCCTCTCTCCTCCCTCTCTCCTCTCCTCCCTCTCTCCTCTCCTCCCTCTCTCCTCCCTCTCTCTTCCCTCTCTCCTCCCTCTCTCCTCTCCTCTCTTCCCTCTCTCCTCCCTCTCTCCTCTCTTCCCTCTCTCCCCTCCTCCCTCTCTTCCCTCTCTCCTCCCTCTCCTTTCTCTTTCTATTTGTCTATCAGTCTTATTTCCAGCTCCTTCTGTTATCTCTCACTTAACTTCTCCCTCTGTCTCTCTCTCTCTCTCTCTGTTTCTCTTTTCTACCATCTTAACTCTCCAGCACTTCACACTTCTGAGTCAATCCCTCTACGATTACATATTGTGTGTGTGTGTGTGTGTGTGTGTCCACACTGCGTGTATATATTTCTATGTGTTAATCTAGGTCCCCCTAAATCAAAGCATCAGTGAAACTGCTAAAGGAAGCAATATGGGGACCACCCATGCACAGTGTGTATGTGTTTAATTGATGTGTGTGTGTGTGAATATGTGCGTGTGTGTACACCTGTGTGTGTGTGTGTGTGTGTATTTGACTAGAACCATGGTTTATGGTGGTGGATTAGGGTTGTTTGTCATGGAGGCCCAGTGTTTTAGTCAAACCATCACATCAGAGGAAGAGCTCACTAATGTCTCCATATGATAACTATCAGGCTGTTGTTCTATGTGTGTGTGTGTGTGTGTGTGTGTGTGTGGTCCATGTCTGTAACTCCTCCTCTGTCCTCCGGTCTCCAGGGAAACCATTTGGAACCTCCGTGTGGCCTTCCTCCAGGAGAGAGTTATCAACCAATGGGAATCCTTCACCATATGGAATGCTGGGAAACAGGGCCGGAAACTATACCGCTGCCTCAGTTCCTCCAATCAGAAGAAGGTATGTACCTTTCCAACAGCCAATCGCAAAAGGTTATGCAACACTTGCTAGCCAATCAGGAAAGGTTAACAAAACTCTCAATAGCCAATTAGGTTGCATCTTCCACAGTCAGTACTCTCTGATTGGTAGGATCAGGTGACCCTCCTCCCCAGAACACAGTGCTGACCTTAGATCTGTTTGTAGGTTCAATGATCCTTTATCCCGTGTCCTCTGATCCATCATGACAACATGGAGCTGTGTCCTCTGATCCGTCATGACAACATGGAGCTGTGTCCTCTGATCCATCATGACAACATGGAGCTGTGTCCTCTGATCCATCATGACAACATGGAGCTGTTTATCCTGTGTCCTCTGATCCATCATGACAACACGGAGTGGTTTATCCTGTGTCCTCTGATCCGTCATGACAACATGGAGCTGTGTCCTCTGATCCGTCATGACAACATGGAGCTGTTTATCCTGTGTCCTCTGATCCGTCATGACAACATGGAGCTGTGTCCTCTGATCCGTCATGACAACATGGAGCTGTGTCCTCTGATCCGTCATGACAACATGGAGCTGTGTCCTCTGATCCGTCATGACAACATGGAGCTGTGTCCTCTGATCCGTCATGACAACATGGAGCTGTGTGCTCTGATCCATCATGACAACATGGAGCTGTGTCCTCTGATCCGTCATGACAACATGGAGCTGTGTCCTCTGATCCGTCATGACAACATGGAGCTGCATCTCAAATGGCACCCTATTCCCTATTTAGTGTCAATAATAGGATCCGATTTGGTAGTGCACTGAATAGGCAATAGGATGCGATTTGGGACACTCTGTGTTGAGACACTGTAGTAGGAGGAGCCAGCTGGTCATAATGGGTCGTGGATCACAATCTACTGTTACACTGACTGATACACCAGGTGTGGGGGGCTGCCTTAATCAACATCACGTCTTCAGCACCTGGGGAACAGTGGGTTAACTGCCTTTCTCAGGGGCAGAACGACAGATGTTGACCTTAATAGTGTGTGTACATACATTTACAAACAGCGGTTTGTGTGTGTGTTGGTCAGGTTCGAGCGTTCTGCGACGTGGACGAGAATAAGATCAAGAAAGGCTTCTACACCTATGAGGAGTCCAAGGTGAGACCCTACACTCTAGAACCATAGATACCACAACACTCTAGAACCATAGATACCACAACACTCTAGAACCATAGATACCACAACACTCTAGAACCATAGATACCACAACACTCTAGAACCATAGATACCACAACACTCTAGAACCATAGATACCACAACACTCTAGAACCATAGATACCACAACACTCTAGAACCATAGATACCACAACACTCTAGAACCATAGATACCACAACACTCTAGAACCATAGATACCACAACACTCTAGAACCAAACTACCATAGATACCACAACACTCTGGAGCCAAACTACCATAGATGTCAGATCAGATCTTGGAGCCAAACTACCATAGATGTCAGATCAGATCCTGGAGCTAAGCTACCATAGATGTCAGATCAGATCTTGGAGCCAAACTACCATAGATGTCAGATCAGATCCTGGAGCTAAGCTACCATAGATGTCAGATCAGATCTTGGAGCTAAGCTACCATAGATGTCAGATCAGATCCTGGAGCTAAGCTACCATAGATGTCAGATCAGATCCTGGAGCTAAGCTACCATAGAAGGAGAAGTCCTAACCATGTTATTATGTTTGTGTCCTTTTCCTCTCCTCATTGTTCCTCCTGTCTTCCTCCCAGGAGAGGCCCAAGCCTCAGATCCCTGTACTGCACTACAGAGATGCCTCTCCACCCTACATCATCTGTGTCAAGCTGGTGAGTGGAGAAAGTGTGTGTGCGTCTGTGTGTCCTGTTGTTCGTTGTTCCAGATCGTATCTCCGCCAGGTCGGTAATCTCTGCTAATGGTATAATGAGCTAGGGCGTGTGCCCTGGCACACACACACACACACGTACACACACACACGTACACACACACACACATGCACGCACACACACACACGTACAAACACGTACACACACACACAGCCTGCTGATCTTTGACTGCAGAACAATCTTTTTTTACCATGAACCTCACTGATACATTGACCGGCGCTCACCTTCACACACACCCTCTTTAACCAGCGTTTTGCCTCAATAAATATATAACAGTTATAAAGCCTTAGTAACAACCAGACAGGGTATAATATAAATATATAACAGTTATAAAGCCTTAGTAACAACCAGACAGGGTGTAATATAAATATATATATTCAACAGTTATAAAGCCTTCCTAAAAGTTATTTGGTGATCCTTTAACTGGGGAATTGAATTGCCTCTGGGTTTAGAAAACACACACACACACACACACACACTCTCTGTTGGCCAGCCCAGGCAGACAGACAGTTAATGTTGTGTTTATCTAATTATGAGCTGCAGACAGCTAATCGACTGGCCCTGCCTCCCAGAGCTTCTAATTGGCCAATTATGGGAATCAGTGATTATTCAGTCAGAGGACACTGGGACCTGGACTCAATCTCTCTCTCTAACACACACACACACCTGGAGCCAATCACACAATGAATTGTTAAACACACCCATATGTTACAAGTACCGGATTGGGTTTAATTCCATTTAAATTCCATTTTCAATGAACATCTGGAATTTAATTAGGTTTACTTTCTGACTTGACTGGAAATGAATTGGAATTGGCCCCAACCCTGGTCCTTATCTCTTTAACTGTTGACCAATCAGATGCCAGAGATAACTCAAAACAGGAAGTGACCTCACCTACAGACAGGAAGTATGAGACTGACCATGGGCGTTGGTGATAATTAGAGCGATGACCAGCATCTCCTCCTCACTCTCACTCTTTTCATGTTCTGTCATTTCGTTCTCCCAGGACATGACCGGAGGAGTGTTTGAGGAAAACCTGAAGTCTCTCCATCTGGAAGAAGGAGTTGACTACTACCACTTCAACTAACACCCTGGGATGGAGAGATGGAGAGGAGGGGAGTTGACTACTACCACTTCAACTAACACCCTGAGATGTAGAGATGGAGAGGAGGGGAGTTGACTACTACCACTTCAACTAACACTCTGGGATGGAGAGGAGGGGAGTTGACTACTACCACTTCAACTAACACCCTGAGATGTAGAGATGGAGGGAGTTGACTACTACCACTTCAACTAACACCCTGAGATGTAGAGATGGAGAGGAGTTGACTACTACCACTTCAACTAACACTCTGGGATGGAGAGATGGAGAGGAGTTGACTACTACCACTTCAACTAACACTCTGGGATGGAGAGATGGAGAGGAGTTGACTACTACCACTTCAACTAACACTCTGGGATGGAGATGGATGGAGGAGTTGACTACTACCACTTCAACTAACACTCTGGGATGTAGAGATGGAGAGGAGTTGACTACTACCACTTCAACTAACACTCTGGGATGTAGAGATGGAGAGGAGTTGACTACTACCACTTCAACTAACACTCTGGGATGGAGAGATGGAGAGGAGTTGACTACTACCACTTCAACTAACACTCTGGGATGGAGAGATGGAGAGGAGTTGACTACTACCACTTCAACTAACACTCTGAGATGTAGAGATGGAGAGGAGTTGACTACTACCACTTCAACTAACACTCTGAGATGTAGAGATGGAGAGGAGTTGACTACTACCACTTCAACTAACACTCTGGGATGGAGAGATGGAGAGGAGTTGACTACTACCACTTCAACTAACACTCTGGGATGGAGAGATGGAGAGGAGTTGACTACTACCACTTCAACTAACACTCTGGGATGGAGAGATGGAGAGGAGTTGACTACTACCACTTCAACTAACACTCTGGGATGGAGAGATGGAGAGGAGTTGACTACTACCACTTCAACTAACACTCTGAGATGTAGAGATGGAGAGGAGTTGACTACTACCACTTCAACTAACACTCTGAGATGTAGAGATGGAGAGGAGTTGACTACTACCACTTCAACTAACACTCTGGGATGGAGAGATGGAGAGGAGTTGACTACTACCACTTCAACTAACACTCTGGGATGGAGAGATGGAGAGGAGTTGACTACTACCACTTCAACTAACACTCTGGGATGGAGAGATGGAGAGGAGTTGACTACTACCACTTCAACTAACACTCTGAGATGTAGAGATGGAGAGGAGTTGACTACTACCACTTCAACTAACACTCTGAGATGTAGAGATGATGGGATGGAGAGACAGAGGGAGGGGAGGGAGGGGAGTCTGGTAGATGGTAATTGAGTGTTTGAGGGTTGGATGCTGAGAAGGACTATGACAGTCACCTGGTGCGCCTGCCTGCCTGCTATCTAGTTAGTGTAATATGTGTGGCAGCATGTCCATGTTGATCGTGGAGATAAATCACAAATACAAACGTTTCCATCATGTCCTCTGAAAGAGACTTTCCAGAAATATGTTGTGCTGTCCAATCTCACACACACACACACACTATACACACACACACACACACACACACACACACACACACACACACTATACACACACACACACACACTATACACACACACTCCCATATTTGTTTTTCTTTCCACAAGTCTCTTATAAAACCTCAGGAACAATGATGTATTTTAGAGTACTATGCTCTGACACACACTACACACACACACACACACCATGCCCAGTAAGGGCATTCGTTTTCCCACACAGAGCTCTTGAGTTTCACTGTTGAAAGGTCAACAAACCTTACCACCAACACCAATGCTATGGTATTTCAACAGAAACCCCCTGGAACTCTGACCACAGCTAGCTACACATGGGATTCTGGGTAGTGATATAGTGGCAAAACAAATAGGTGGGTAGAAGCCGATCACAGAGCGATTTAAAGTAACGCTCCCTGTATTTTCTGTTCTCCTCAAAAGGTAGGGAGAAAATCCCGCAAAATCAAAAAGATGGTGTGTAACCTGGGAAACCTCTCTCATGGTTACCATAGTGACAGGCTAGCTGAGCCCAGTACAGAGCTGGAGAAAACTAGCACCTCCAGTTAACACATGGTCTCCACGTCTAACCCCCGACACACACACCCTCCCTGACCTGTCCACTCTCTCCCCGAGGACTGTTTACATTCTGACTGGAGCAGAACACTGATTCCTCTGATTCACTAGAGGCTTTCTATCTAAATCACCAGGGTTACAACAGAACGCTGATTCACTAGAGGCTTTATATCTAAATCACCAGGGTTACAACAGAATGCTGATTCACTAGAGGCGTTCTATCTAAATCACCAGGGTTACAACAGAACACTGATTCACGAGAGGCTTTATATCTAAATCACCAGGGTTACAACAGAACACTGATTCACTAGAGGCTTTCTATCTAAATCACCAGGGTTACAACAGAACACTGATTCACTAGAGGCTTTATATCTAAATCACCAGGGTTACAACAGAACACTGATTCACTAGAGGCTTTCTATCTAAATCACCAGGGTTACAACAGAACACTGATTCACTAGAGGCTTTATATCTAAATCACCAGGGTTACAACAGAACACTGATTCACTAGAGGCTTTCTATCTAAATCACCAGGGTTACCACAGAACACTGATTCACTAGAGGTTTTATATCTAAATCACCAGGGTTACAACAGAACACTGATTCACTAGAGGCTTTCTATCTAAACCACCAGGGTTACAACAGAACACTGATTCAACATATCTAAATCACCAGGGTTACAACAGAACACTGATTCACTAGAGGCTTTCTATCTAAACCACCAGGGTTACAACAGAACACTGATTCCTCTGATTCACTAGAGGCTTTCTATCTAAACCACCAGGGTTACAACAGAACACTGATTCACTAGAGGCTTTATATCTAAATCACCAGGGTTACAACAGAACACTGATTCACTAGAGGCTTTCTATCTAAACCACCAGGGTTACAACAGAACACTGATTCCTCTGATTCACTAGAGGCTTTCTATCTAAACCACCAGGGTTACAACAGAACACTGATTCCTCTGATTCACTAGAGGCTTTCTATCTAAACCACCAGGGTTACAACAGAACACTGATTCACTAGAGGCTTTATATCTAAACCACCAGGGTTACAACAGAACACTGATTCACTAGAGGCTTTCTATCTAAATCACCAGGGTTACAACAGAACACTGATTCACTAGAGGCTTTCTATCTAAATCACCAGGGTTACAACAGAACACTGATTCACTAGAGGCTTTCTATCTAAATCACCAGGGTTACAACAGAACACTGATTCACTAGAGGCTTTCTATCTAAACCACCAGGGTTACAACAGAACACTGATTCACTAGAGGCTTTATATCTAAATCACCAAGGTTACAACAGAACACTGATTCACTAGAGGCTTTATATCTAAATCACCAGGGTTACAACAGAACACTGATTCACTAGAGGCTTTATATCTAAATCACCAGGGTTACAACAGAACACTGATTCACTAGAGGCTTTCTGATAAATCACCAGAGAACACTGATTCACTAGAGGCTTTCTATCTAAATCACCAGGGTTACAACAGAACACTGATTCACTAGAGGCTTTATATCTAAACCACCAGGGTTACAACAGAACACTGATTCACTAGAGGCTTTCTATCTAAATCACCAGGGTTACAACAGAACACTGATTCACTAGAGGCTTTATATCTAAACCACCAGGGTTACAACAGAACACTGATTCACTAGAGGCTTTCTATCTAAATCACCAGGGTTACAACAGAACACTGATTCACTAGAGGCTTTATATCTAAACCACCAGGGTTACAACAGAACACTGATTCCTCTGATTCACTAGAGGCTTTATATCTAAACCACCAGGGTTACAACAGAACACTGATTCACTAGAGGCTTTCTATCTAAATCACCAGGGTTACAACAGAACACTGATTCACTAGAGGCTTTATATCTAAACCACCAGGGTTACAACAGAACACTGATTCACTAGAGGCTTTATATCTAAATCACCAGGGTTACAACAGAACACTGATTCACTAGAAGCTTTCTATCTAAATCACCAGGGTTACAACAGAACACTGATTCACTAGAGGCTTTATATCTAAACCACCAGGGTTACAACAGAACACTGATTCACTAGAGGCTTTCTATCTAAATCACCAGGGTTACAACAGAACACTGATTCACTAGAGGCTTTCTATCTAAATCACCAGGGTTACAACAGAACACTGATTCACTAGAGGCTTTATATCTAAACCACCAGGGTTACAACAGAACACTGATTCATTCACTAGAGGCTTTATATCTAAACCACCAGGGTTACAACAGAACACTGATTCACACTAGAGGCTTTATATCTAAACCACCAAGGTTACAACAGAACACTGATTCACTAGAGGCTTTATATCTAAACCACCAGGGTTACAACAGAACACTGATTCACTAGAGGCTTTCTATCTAAATCACCAGGGTTACAACAGAACACTGATTCACTAGAGGCTTTCTATCTAAATCACCAGGGTTACAACAGAACACTGATTCACTAGAGGCTTTCTATCTAAATCACCAGGGTTACAACAGAACACTGATTCACTAGAGGCTTTCTATCTAAACCACCAGGGTTACAACAGAACACTGATTCCTCTGATTCACTAGAGGCTTTATATCTAAACCACCAGGGTTACAACAGAACACTGATTCACTAGAGGCTTTCTATCTAAATCACCAGGGTTACAACAGAACACTGATTCACTAGAGGCTTTATATCTAAACCACCAGGGTTACAACAGAACACTGATTCCTCTGATTCACTAGAGGCTTTATATCTAAACCACCAGGGTTACAACAGAACACTGATTCACTAGAGGCTTTCTATCTAAATCACCAGGGTTACAACAGAACACTGATTCACTAGAGGCTTTATATCTAAATCACCAGGGTTACAACAGAACACTGATTCACACTAGAGGCTTTCTATCTAAACCACCAGGGTTACAACAGAACACTGATTCCTCTGATTCTAGAGGCTTTATATCTAAACCACCAGGGTTACAACAGAACACTGATTCACTAGAGGCTTTATATCTAAATCACCAGGGTTACAACAGAACACTGATTCACTAGAGGCTTTATATCTAAACCACCAGGGTTACAACAGAACACTGATTCCTCTGATTCACTAGAGGCTTTATATCTAAACCACCAGGGTTACAACAGAACACTGATTCCTCTGATTCACTAGAGGCTTTATATCTAAATCACCAGGGTTACAACAGAACACTGATTCACTAGAGGCTTTATATCTAAATCACCAGGGTTACAACAGAACACTGATTCACTAGAGGCTTTCTATCTAAATCACCAGGGTTACAACAGAACACTGATTCACTAGAGGCTTTATATCTAAACCACCAGGGTTACAACAGAACACTGATTCACTAGAGGCTTTCTATCTAAATCACCAGGGTTACAACAGAACACTGATTCACTAGAGGCTTTCTATCTAAACCACCAGGGTTACAACAGAACACTGATTCCTCTGATTCGCTAGAGGCTTTATATCTAAACCACCAGGGTTACAACAGAACACTGATTCACTAGAGGCTTTCTATCTAAATCACCAGGGTTACAACAGAACACTGATTCACTAGAGGCTTTATATCTAAACCACCAGGGTTACAACAGAACACTGATTCACTAGAGGCTTTATATCTAAATCACCAGGGTTACAACAGAACACTGATTCACTAGAAGCTTTCTATCTAAATCACCAGGGTTACAACAGAACACTGATTCACTAGAGGCTTTATATCTAAACCACCAGGGTTACAACAGAACACTGATTCACTAGAGGCTTTATATCTAAATCACCAGGGTTACAACAGAACACTGATTCACTAGAGGCTTTCTATCTAAATCACCAGGGTTACAACAGAACACTGATTCACTAGAGACTTTATATCTAAATCACCAGGGTTACAACAGAACACTGATTCCTCTGATTCACTAGAGGCTTTATATCTAAATCACCAGGGTTACAACAGAACACTGATTCACTGGAGGCTTTCTATCTAAATCACCAGGGTTACAACAGAACACTGATTCACTAGAGGCTTTATATCTAAATCACCAGGGTTACCACAGAACACTGATTCACTAGAGGCTTTCTATCTAAATCACCAGGGTTACCACAGAACACTGATTCACTAGAGACTTTATATCTAAACCACCAGGGTTACAACAGAACACTGATTCCTCTGATTCACTAGAGGCTTTATATCTAAATCACCAGGGTTACAACAGAACACTGATTCACTGGAGGCTTTCTATCTAAATCACCAGGGTTACAACAGAACACTGATTCACTAGAGGCTTTATATCTAAATCACCAGGGTTACCACAGAACACTGATTCACTAGAGGCTTTCTATCTAAATCACCAGGGTTACAACAGAACACTGATTCACTAGAGGCTTTCTATCTAAATCACCAGGGTTACAACAGAACACTGATTCACTAGAGGCTTTATATCTAAACCACCAGGGTTACAACAGAACACTGATTCCTCTGATTCACTAGAGGCTTTATATCTAAACCACCAGGGTTACAACAGAACACTGATTCCTCTGATTCACTAGAGGCTTTATATCTAAATCACCAGGGTTACAACAGAACACTGATTCACTAGAGGCTTTATATCTAAATCACCAGGGTTACAACAGAACACTGATTCACTAGAGGCTTTATATCTAAACCACCAGGGTTACAACAGAACACTGATTCCTCTGATTCACTAGAGGCTTTATATCTAAATCACCAGGGTTACAACAGAACACTGATTCCTCTGATTCACTAGAGGCTTTATATCTAAATCACCAGGGTTACAACAGAACACTGATTCCTCTGATTCACTAGAGGCTTTATATCTAAACCACCAGGCTTACAACAGAACACTGATTCACTGGAGGCTTTATATCTAAATCACCAGGGTTACAACAGAACACTGATTCACTAGAGGCTTTATATCTAAATCACCAGGGTTACAACAGAACACTGATTCACTAGAGGCTTTATATCTAAACCACCAGGGTTACAACAGAACACTGATTCACTAGAGGCTTTATATCTAAATCACCAGGGTTACAACAGAACACTGATTCACTAGAGGCTTTATATCTAAATCACCAGGGTTACAACAGAACACTGATTCACTAGAGGCTTTATATCTAAATCACCAGGGTTACAACAGAACACTGATTCACTAGAAGCTTTCTATCTAAATCACCAGGGTTACAACAGAACACTGATTCACTAGAGGCTTTATATCTAAACCACCAGGGTTACAACAGAACACTGATTCACTAGAGGCTTTATATCTAAATCACCAGGGTTACAACAGAACACTGATTCACTAGAGGCTTTCTATCTAAATCACCAGGGTTACAACAGAACACTGATTCACTAGAGACTTTATATCTAAATCACCAGGGTTACAACAGAACACTGATTCCTCTGATTCACTAGAGGCTTTATATCTAAATCACCAGGGTTACAACAGAACACTGATTCACTGGAGGCTTTCTATCTAAATCACCAGGGTTACAACAGAACACTGATTCACTAGAGGCTTTATATCTAAATCACCAGGGTTACCACAGAACACTGATTCACTAGAGGCTTTCTATCTAAATCACCAGGGTTACCACAGAACACTGATTCACTAGAGACTTTATATCTAAACCACCAGGGTTACAACAGAACACTGATTCCTCTGATTCACTAGAGGCTTTATATCTAAATCACCAGGGTTACAACAGAACACTGATTCACTGGAGGCTTTCTATCTAAATCACCAGGGTTACAACAGAACACTGATTCACTAGAGGCTTTATATCTAAATCACCAGGGTTACCACAGAACACTGATTCACTAGAGGCTTTCTATCTAAATCACCAGGGTTACAACAGAACACTGATTCACTAGAGGCTTTCTATCTAAATCACCAGGGTTACAACAGAACACTGATTCACTAGAGGCTTTATATCTAAACCACCAGGGTTACAACAGAACACTGATTCCTCTGATTCACTAGAGGCTTTATATCTAAACCACCAGGGTTACAACAGAACACTGATTCCTCTGATTCACTAGAGGCTTTATATCTAAATCACCAGGGTTACAACAGAACACTGATTCACTAGAGGCTTTATATCTAAATCACCAGGGTTACAACAGAACACTGATTCACTAGAGGCTTTATATCTAAACCACCAGGGTTACAACAGAACACTGATTCCTCTGATTCACTAGAGGCTTTATATCTAAATCACCAGGGTTACAACAGAACACTGATTCCTCTGATTCACTAGAGGCTTTATATCTAAACCACCAGGCTTACAACAGAACACTGATTCACTAGAGGCTTTATATCTAAACCACCAGGGTTACAACAGAACACTGATTCCTCTGATTCACTAGAGGCTTTATATCTAAACCACCAGGGTTACAACAGAACACTGATTCACTGGAGGCTTTATATCTAAATCACCAGGGTTACAACAGAACACTGATTCACTAGAGGCTTTATATCTAAATCACCAGGGTTACAACAGAACACTGATTCACTAGAGGCTTTATATCTAAATCACCAGGGTTACAACAGAACACTGATTCACTAGAGGCTTTATATCTAAATCACCAGGGTTACAACAGAACACTGATTCACTAGAGGCTTTCTATCTAAATCACCAGGGTTACAACAGAACACTGATTCACTAGAGGCTTTATATCTAAATCACCAGGGTTACAACAGAACACTGATTCACTAGAGGCTTTATATCTAAATCACCAGGGTTACAACAGAACACTGATTCCTCTGATTCACTAGAGGCTTTATATCTAAATCACCAGGGTTACAACAGAACACTGATTCACTAGAGGCTTTCTATCTAAATCACCAGGGTTACAACAGAACACTGATTCACTAGAGGCTTTATATCTAAATCACCAGGGTTACAACAGAAC
>NW_024609223.1:110000-124373 GCF_018296145.1 Oncorhynchus tshawytscha | reverse complement strand
CACCTTAGAGGCTGCTGCCCTATATACACAGACACATTTGATTTGATTTACAATACTTAGGTAGCTGGGGTCCATTGTACAGGGCTATTGGTACATTACCAGTTCATGAATGATCTTTACTGTTGCTTCTAGGATCAATAACCTTACTGTCAGGTCTATTTTACTGTAAGATGTACTGTATCCGTGGTAACTGCATGTGGCTTCTGGGTGTTGTTAGACTAATGCTGTCGGGGTATTCCTACGCCTCAGTTTAAAAACATGGGGCATTTGGTACGATACTGTTGCTATGGGTATTTGGTTGCAATGGTACTGTTGCTATGGTATTTGTATCGCTCTGTTGCCAAGATAATTACACAAGTGCATGTTTCCTCGTCTTCTAGTCCCAATGAGAACTCTGTCATTAAGCAGTACACAGTTACTCATTAAGACCACACACACACACACACACACACACACACACACACACATACACACACACACACACACACACACAGTGTTCAGTAATTACCACCTTAGCGTCGTTAATAATGAGTGAATACTTTATGCACACACAGTCAACTTCACACACACACACACACGTTACTGACTAACACCTCACACACACACAAACACAGTTTATCATTTCCACTTCACAGTTCACACACACTTTCCCCACACCTCCCATCTGTCTCCTCCTCTCTCACAGCTTAATTCATTCCTCCTCTGGCGTGTATTAAAGCCCACACACACAGACACAGCACACACACACACACACACACACACACACACACAAACACACACATACACACACAAACACAAACAGGCATTCTGAGACTGATACTCCTCTGGCTAGACAGTTTTCGCTGCATTAAACATGCATCAGCATAATGGTAAATAATATCACCTCCCTAGAGGAACCAACTGTTGAGGCATTTCACAAAGCTCTAAAGAAAAAACCAACAGGAAACAGAAAACCAAAAGGAAACAGAACCCAACAGGAAACAAACAGGAAGCCAACAGAAAACAGGAAAACCAACAGAAAACAGGAAACCAACAGGAAACAGGAATCCAACAGGAAACAAACAGGAAGTCAACAGGAAACAGGAAACCGACAGAAAACAGGAAACCAACAGGAAGCAGGAACCCAACAGGAAACAAACAGGAAACCAACAGGAAACAGGAAACCAAACAGAAAACAGGACACCAACAGGAAACAGGAAAAACAGGAAACAAACAGGAAGCCAACAGGAAACAGGAAACCAACAGAAAACAGGAAACCAACTTAGAAAACAGGAATCCAACAGGAAACAAACAGGAAGTCAACAGGAAACAGGAAACCAACAGAAAACAGGAAACCAACAGGAAGCAGGAACCCAACAGGAAACAAACAGAAACCAACAGGAAACAGGAAACCAACAGAAAACAGGACACCACCAGGAAACAGGAATCCAACAGGAAACAAACAGGAAGCCAACAGGAAACAGGAAACCAACAGAAAACAGGAAACCAACAGAAAACAGGACACCAACAGGAAACAGGACACCAACAGGAAACAGGAAACAAACAGGAACAGTTATTTATATACAGTTTGTTACCATCTTACATAACCCAGAGAAAAGACGGCTAGTCCCAAATCTTGATATTCACGCAGTCATTCACACCACCTACACACCCTCGCACACACGCACGCACACACACACACGCGTACACAAGCACACGCACACACACACACACACGTACACAAGCACACGCACCTACACACCCTCGCACACACGCACGCACACACACACACACGTACACAAGCACACGCACACACACACAAACACACACACAGGCACATTAATGCAGGCAGTCTGAGCCCTGAGTGGAAGTAGCTGAATATAATCTAATTGCTAATTATAACCATGGCAGGCCTCCACAGCGCTCGTTGAGCTCAAAGCAGAATAACCTGCTCCTCACACAGACACACGTACACCCCCCTTCCCGACCCCCCTCAACACTCCTCTAGCCCACCCACCCCAGTGATTAGTTCTCACCCCTGGAAGAGAACAGCAATTAAGTGCAATCAGCGGCTCCAGCCTTGGACGCATCATCCCAGATTCTGTTACCGCGGGAAACCTTGTGGACACGTTCTGGAGCACACACATCCCTCAACAGGGGCTAGGGCCAGCAGTGGTGTGTGTGTGTGTGTGTGTGTGTGTGTGTGTGTGTGTGTGTGTGTGTGTGTGTGTGTGTGTGTGTGTGTGTGTGGGGTGTGTGTGTGTGAACGCGCTGGGCTGGGCTCAGGACCACTAACAGGCTGTAGCCTGAGGGACAACATGATACTGGTATCAACCCTCCTACAGAGACTACTGGGGTTACTAGAACAGGGTGATCAACCCTCCTACAGAGACTACTGGGGGTTACTAGAACAGGGGTGATCAACCCTCCTACAGAGGCTACTGGGGGTTACTAGAACAGGGGTGGTCAACCCTCCTACAGAGACTACTGGGGGTTACTAGAACAGGGGTGGTCAACCCTCCTACAGAGACTACTGGGGGTTACTAGAACAGGGGTGGTCAACCCTCCTACAGAGACTACTGGGGGTTACTAGAACAGGGGTGGTCTACCCTCCTACAGAGACTACTGGGGGTTAATATAACAGGGGTGGTCAACCCTCCTACAGAGACTACTGGGGGTTACTAGAACAGGGGTGGTCAACCCTCCTACAGAAACCCTACAGGGTTAGGGTTAGGGTTAACCCTAACCCAGACAGACAGACAGACAGACAGACAGTTATGGGGCGAGACAGACAGACAGTTTTGGGCCAGACAGACATTCAGACAATTATGGGGCCAGAGAGCCAGACTCGGTCAGTTGTGATACAGACTGGAGTTGAGCCAGGGTCTGTAGTGACGCCTCTAGCACTGAGATACAGTGCCTTAGACTGCTGCGCCACTCGGGAGCCCCATGAGGCTAGACAGAGAGACAGTTATGGGGCCAGACAGACAGACAGTTACAGGGCCAGACAGACAGACAGCCAAACAGACAGTCAGTTCACCACTAAAGGAAGCCTCAGTAGTAACAGGAGGTTAACAACAACACACTGAAAAGGAGGGGTGGAGAGAAGAGGAGGGTGAGAAGAGGAAGAAGAGAGGGGTGGAGAAGAGAGAGGAGGGGGTAGAGAAGAGGAGAGTAGAGGAGGTGGAGAAGAGGAGGGGTAGAGAAGAGGAGGGATAGAGAAGAGGAGGGGTAGAGAGAGAGGAGGGTAGAGGAGGAGGGATAGAGAAGAGGAGGGTAAGAGGAGGGGTAGAGAAGAGGGGGATAGGGAGGAGGGGTAGAGAAGGGGGTAGAAGAGGGAGGGGTAGAGAAGAGGAGGGGTAGAGAGAAGAGGAGGGGTAGAGAAGAGGAGGGATAGAGAAGAGGAGGGAGAGAAGAGGAGGGGTAGAGAAGAGGAGAGGAGAGAAGAGGAGGGGTAGAGAAGAGGAGGGGAGAGAAGAGGGGGTAGAGAGAAGAGGGGTAGAGAGAAGAGGAGGGGTAGAGAGAAGAGGAGGGGTAGAGAGAAGAGGAGGGGTAGAGAGAGGAGGGGTAGGAGAGGGGGTAGAGAGAAGAGGAGGGGTAGAGAAGAGGAGGGGTAGAGAGAAGAGGAGGGGTAGAGAAGAGGAGGTGTAGAGAGAAGAGGAGGGGTAGAGAAGAGGAGGGAGGAGAGAGAAGAGGAGGGGTAGAGAGAAGAGGAGGGGTAGAGAAAGAGGAGGGGTAGAGAGAGAGGAGGGGTAGAGAAGAGGAGGGGTAGAGAGAAGAGGAGAGGTAGAGGAAGAGGAGGGGTAGAGAGAAGAGGAGGGGTAGAGAGAAGAGGAGGGGTAGAGAGAAGAGGAGGGGTAGAGAGAAGAGGAGGGGTAGAGAGAAGAGGAGGGGTAGAAAGAGGAGGGGAGAGAGGAGGGGTAGAGAAGAGGAGGGGTAGAGAGAGGAGGGGTAGAGAGGGGTAGAGAGAAGAGGAGGGGTAGAGAGAAGAGGAGGGGTAGAGAAGAGGAGGGGTAGAGAAGAGGAGGGGTAGAGAGAAGAGGAGGGGTAGAGAGAAGAGGAGGGGTAGAGAGAAGAGGAGGGGTAGAGAAGGGGAAAAGAACAGTCATGAAATACAGTGTGGTTTTAAGAGAGTTTTATGACTGATGAGATAAAAGAGGCAGAGAGAATGCTGAAATCACAGTCCAAAATGGTACCCTATTCCCTATATAGCGCACTACGTTTGACCAGAGCCCTGTGGGATTTAAAGGAAACAGGTTTCCATTTGAGACACAGACAGAGATTAAAAAGAGACTGAAATAGATGTGAAATGTGACTCTGGGCAGAACTCTCCACTTGCTGAAGAGAGGAAACATATTGAAGTGGATGACAGATCGTCTGAGCAGTCAACCAGTCTACGCCAATAAACACAAGTCCTCCTGTCTTGTACGGCTCAGTTGGTTAGTGAGGGAAAAGAGAAGAGGAGGGGTGGCACTACCTGGCAACGCCAAGGTTGTCGTTTAATTCCAGCAGGGATCCACTCCTACACTATATGTGCACTTCCTGTCCTGTTATCTCTTTGGATAAGTGTCATTATGATAAGTGGTATACAAAAACAGCTGTTGGATCAGTGACTCTGGGGGAAACATATTGAGTGGATGACGGCCTCAGTCCTCATCAATAAACACAGCTAGATCATGTACGACTGGCCCTGTCCTCTGGCAGAACATATAGCAGCTAGATCATCGACTGGCCCTGTCCTCTGGTCAGAACATATAGCAGCTAGACATCGACTGGCCCTGTCCTCTGGTCAGAACATATCAGCTAGATCATCGACTGGCCCTGTCCTCTGGTCAGAACATATAGCAGCTAGATCATCGACTGGCCCTGTCCTCTGATCAGAACATATAGCAGCTAGATCATCGACTGGCCCTGTCCTCTCTAGATCAGAACATATAGCAGCTAGATCATCGACTGGCCCTGTCCTCTGGTCAGAACATATAGCAGCTAGATCATCGACTGGCCCTGTCCTCTGATCAGAACATATAGCAGCTAGATCATCGACTGGCCCTGTCCTCTGGTCAGAACATATAGCAGCTAGATCATCGACTGGCCCTGTCCTCTGATCAGAACATATAGCAGCTAGATCATCGACTGGCCCTGTCCTCTGGTCAGAACATATAGCAGCTAGATCATCGACTGGCCCTGTCCTCTGATCAGAACATATAGCAGCTAGATCATCGACTGGCCCTGTCCTCTGGTCAGAACATATAGCAGCTAGATCATCGACTGGCCCTGTCCTCTGGTCAGAACATATAGCAGCTAGATCATCGACTGGCCCTGTCCTCTGGTCAGAACATATAGCAGCTAGATCATCGACTGGCCCTGTCCTCTGGTCAGAACATATAGCAGCTAGATCATCGACTGGCCCTGTCCTCTGGTCAGAACATATAGCAGCTAGATCATCGACTGGCCCTGTCCTCTGATCAGAACATATAGCAGCTAGATCATCGACTGGCCCTGTCCTCTAATCAGAACATATAGCAGCTAGATCATCGACTGGCCCTGTCCTCTGATCAGAACATATAGCAGCTAGGACATCGACTGGCCCTGTCCTCTGATCAGAACATATAGCAGCTAGATCATCGACTGGCCCTGTCCTCTGGTCAGAACATATAGCAGCTAGATCATCGACTGGCCCTGTCCTCTGGTCAGAACATATAGCAGCTAGATCATCGACTGGCCCTGTCCTTATTGCAGCTTCATGAAGAGCAACGCAGCCCCATTACAGAGATGCAGTCAGATTGGTCAGAAGTCCTCCATGCTTTATTCATGAGGAAAGGCCCAAGCCAATGGAACAGTGAAGGATTAAATGAAGAGCAACAGAAAACAGAGCCATGATTGTAATGTCTCTCTGTTGTGCTGTGTGATGAAAGCAGACATTATTACAGCATCTCAAACAAACATGATTCATTTTTCTATCTCTCCAGCGGACGTACACACACACACACAGGGTACACACACACACACACACAGAGTACACACATACACACACACACAGGGTACACACACACACACAGACCATTGGAAAACTAAGAGAGGGGCTGA
Source organism: Oncorhynchus tshawytscha (assembly GCF_018296145.1). Classification (NCBI taxonomy): domain Eukaryota; kingdom Metazoa; phylum Chordata; class Actinopteri; order Salmoniformes; family Salmonidae; genus Oncorhynchus; species Oncorhynchus tshawytscha. The sequence goes on along the minus strand of NW_024609223.1, from coordinate 118,307 downwards.
ATCAAAGGCATGTTAAAGTGAACCATATTGCATATCTATTGCTGCTGGTGTATGTGTGTGTGTGTGTGTGTGTGTGTGTGTGTGTGTGTGTGTGTGTGTGTGTGTGTGTTAGACAATCAGGTTGATTACTGGAGGCCTGTATCCTGCCTATCGATCTGATCCAGTCGTTAATCACTACCTCTTCCTCAAAGAGCCGCGCGTGTGTGTGTGTGTGTGTGTGTGTGTGTGTGTAAAACACAAGGGTTGGGGCTAGTCCTTTAGGTGGTCCACCACATAATCATTACCAAACCTCCTCTCCTCCTCCCTCCTCTCTTCCTCTCCCTCCTCTCTTCCCCTCCCTCCTCTCCCCCTCTCTTCCCCTCCCTCCTCTCCTCCTCCCTCCTCTCCCCCTCTCCTCTCCTCCTCCGTCCGCTCCCCCTCTCTGCCCTTCCCCCTCTTCCCCTCCCCCTCCCTCCTCTCCCCCCTCTCCTCCTCCGTCCGCTCCCCCTCTCTGCCCTTCCCCCTCTCTTCCCCTCCCCCCCCTCCTCTCCCCCTCTCCTCTCCTCCTCTGTCCGCTCCCCCTCTCTGCCCTTCCCCCTCTGTTCCCTTCCCTCTTCTCCCCCTCTCTTCCCCTCCCCCTCCCTCCTCTCCTCTCCTCCTCCGTCTGCTCCCCCTCTCTGCCCTTCCCCCTCTCTTCCCCTCCCCCTCCCTCCTCTCCCCCTCTCCTCTCCTCCTCCGTCCGCTCCCCCTCTCTGCCCTTCCCCCTCTCTCTTCCCTTCCCTCCTCTCCCCCTCTCCTCTCCCCTCCCCCGCTCCCCTCCTCCCTCCCCCTCTCTTCCCTTCCCTCCTCTTCCCCCTCCTCTCTTCCCCTCTCCCTCCTCTCCCCCTCTCTTCCCTTCCCTCCTCTCCCCTCCCTCTCTTCCCTTCCCTCCTTTCCCCCTCTCTTCCCTTCCCTCCTCTCCCCCTCTCTTCCCTTCCCTCCTTTCCCCCTCTCTTCCCCTCCCTCCTCTTCCCCACCCTCCTCTTCCCTTCCCTCCTCCTCCCCCCTCTCTTCCTTCCCTCCTTCCCCCCTCTTTCCCTTCCCTCCTTTCCCCCTCTCTTCCCTTCCCTCCTTTCCCCCTCTCTTCCTTCCCTCCTCTCCCCCTCTCTCTTCTTCTTCCCCCTCTCCCCTCCTCTCTTCCCTTCCCTCCTTTCCCCCTCTCTTCCCTTCCCTCCTTTCCCCCTCTTTCCTTCCCTCCTTTCCCCCTCTCTTCCCTTCCCTCCTTTCCCCCTCTCTTCCCTTCCCTCCTCTCCCCTCTCTTCCCTTCCCTCCTCTCCCCCTCTCTTCCCTTCCCTCCTCTCCCCCTCTCTTCCCTTCCCTCCTTTCCCCCTCTCTTCCCTTCCCTCCTCTCCCCCCTCTCTTCCCTTCCCTCCTCTCCCTCTCTTCCCTTCCCTCCTTTCCCCCTCTCTTCCCTTCCCTCCTTTCCCCCTCTCTTCCCTTCCCTCCTTCCCCCCTCTCTTCCCTTCCCTCCTTTCCCCCTCTCTTCCCTTCCCTCCTTTCCCCCTCTCTTCCCTTCCCTCCTCTCCCCCTCTCTTCCCTTCCCTCCTTTCCCCCTCTCTTCCCTTCCCTCCTTTCCCCCTCTCTTCCCTTCCCTCCTCTCCCCCTCTCTTCCCTTCCCTCCTCGTAAAAAAAAGCAATACAAACGGACCAAATAAACTCACACTGAGTTTTGTTCCATGATTGGTTAAGAGATCTACATAAAACATGACATACACACACAATCAAATTGTTCAAATCAATAATTTAAGTTGACTAAAAGGGAAACAAATGACTTACTGTTACTAAGTACGTTTTTCGAGAGACTCTTCCCTTCCCTCCTCTCCCCCTTTCCCTCCCTCCCTTCCCCTCTCTTCCCTTTCCTCCTCTCCCCCTCCCTCCGCTCTCCTCTCTTCCCTTCCCTCCTCTCCCCCTCTCTTCCCTTCCCTCCTCTCCCCTCTCTTCCCTTCCCTCCTCCTTTCTCTTCCCTTCCCTCCTCTCCCCTCTCTCTTCCTCTCCCCTTTGTTCCCCTCCCTCCTCTCCCCCTCTCTTCCCTTCCCTCCTCTCCCCCTTGTTCCCCTTGTTCCCCCCTCTCCCCCTCTCTTCCCTTCCCTCCTCTCCCCCTTTGTTCCCCTCCCTCCTCTCCCCCTCTCTTCCCTTCCCTCCTCTCCCCCTTTGTTCCCCTCCCTCCTCTCCCCCATCTCCTTCAGTCCTCTCTGACCCAGAAAACCCATGTAGGGCAGATCAGACAGTGGAACACCAGTATCTGAACACCAGTATCTGAAGACTGGAAGGCAATCTGGCACAAGACTGGGTTCTGTTATTCATAACCTCCCTGAGATACATCACTTCATACATCACTCCTCCTGTACCACTTAACACCTGTAATATCTGATCACCTTTCACTTACCAGCTACCATATCACATCCCCCTTCCTGTACTACCCCTCACCTACCATATCACATCACCCTTCTGAACCACCCCTCACCTACCATATCACATCACCCTTCTGAACCACCCCTCACCTACCATATCACATCACCCTTCCTGTACCACCCCTCACCTACCATATCACATCACCCTTCCTGTACCACCCCTCACCTACCATATCACATCACCCTTCCTGAACCACCCCTCACCTACCATATCACATCACCCTTCCTGTACTACCCCTCACCTACCATATCACATCACCCTTCCTGTACTACCCCTCACCTACCATATCACATCACCCTTCCTGTACTACCCCCACCTACCATATCACATCCCCTTCCTGTACCACCCACCCTCACCTACCATATCACATCACCCTTCCTGTACTACCCCACCCACCATATCACACAAACCTGTATCCCCTCACCTACCATATCACATCACCCTTCCTGTACTACCCTCACCACTCACCTACCATATCACATCACCCTTCTGAACCACCCTCACCTACCATATCACATCACCCTTCTGTACTACCACCTACCATATCACATCACCCTTCCTGAACCACCCCTCACCTACCATATCACATCACCCTTCCTGTACTACCCCTCACCTACCATATCACATCACCCTTCCTGTACTACCCCTCACCTACCATATCACATCACCCTTCCTGTACACCCCCCACCTACCATATCACATCACCCTTCCTGAACCACCCCTCACCTACCATATCACATCACCCTTCCTGTACTACCCCCCACCTACCATATCACATCACCATAACCACCCCTCACCTACTATCACATCACCCTTCCTGTACTCCCTCACCTACCATATCACATCACCCTTCCTGTACTACCCCCATATCACCACCCTTCCTGTACTGACCATCACCTACCATATCACATCACCCTTCCTGTACTACCCCTCACCTACCATATCACATCACCCTTCCTGTACCACCCCTCACCCCATCACATCACCCTTCCTGTACTACCACCTACCATATCACATCACCCTTCCTGTACTACCCCTCACCTACCATATCACATCACCCTTCCTGTACTACCCCTCACCTACCATATCACATCACCCTTCCTGTACCCCTCACCTACCATATCACATCACCCTTCCTGTACTCACCCTCACCTACCATATCACATCACCCTTCCTGTACTACCCCATCACCTACCATATCACATCACCCTTGTCTGGTTTCTGTACTCACACCTACCATATCCATCACAGCCTTCCTGTATCACTCACCTACCATATCACATCACAGCCTTCTCTGATAGAATACTACCAGCTCCACAATCTCTACAGATAGACCCCTACACAGCTCTATACCAGGGCTCTACAGATAGAATACTACAGCTCTTCCAGATGAATACTCAGCTCTCACCTCTACCATAGGAATACTACAGCTCTACACAATGGCTCTACAGATAGAATACTACAGCTCTACACCAGGGCTCTACAGATAGAATACTACAGCTCTACACAGGGCTCTACAGATAGAATACTACAGCTCTACACAATGGCTCTACAGATAGAATACTACAGCTCTACACAATGGCTCTACAGATAGAATACTACAGCTCTACACAATGGCTCTACAGATAGAATACTACAGCTCTACACCAGGGCTCTACAGATAGAATACTACAGCTCTACACCAGGGCTCTACAGATAGAATACTACAGCTCTACACAATGGCTCTACAGATAGAATACTACAGCTCTACACCAGGGCTCTACAGATAGAATACTACAGCTCTACACCAGGGCTCTACAGATAGAATACTACAGCTCTACACCAGGGCTCTACAGATAGAATACTACAGCTCTACACCAGGGCTCTACAGATAGAATACTACAGCTCTACACCAGGGCTCTAGATAGAATACTACAGCTCTACACCAGGGCTCTACAGATAGAATACTACAGCTCTACACCAGGGCTCTACAGATAGAATACTACAGCTCTACACCAGGGCTCTAATACTAGCTCTACACCAGGGCTCTACAGGTAGAATACTACAGCTCTACACCAGGGCTCTACAGCTCTACACCAGGGCTAGAATACTAATACTCTACACCAGGGCTCTACAGATAGAATACTACAGCTCTACACCAGGGCTCTACAGCTCTACACCAGGGCTCTACAGATAGAATACTACAGCTCTACACAGGCTCAATAGATAGAATACTACAGCTCTACACCAGAGCTCTACAGATAGAATACTACAGCTCTACACCAGGGCTCTACAGATAGAATACTACAGCTCTACACCAGGGCTCTACAGATAGAATACTACAGCTCTACACCAGGGCTCTACAGATAGAATACTACAGCTCTACACCAGGGCTCTACAGATAGAATACTACAGCTCTACACCAGGGCTCTACAGATAGAATACTACAGCTCTACAGGGCTCTATAGAATACTACAGCTCTACACCAGGGCTCTATAGATATAATACTACAGCTCTACACCAGGGCTCTACAGATAGAATACTACAGCTCTACACCAGGGCTCTACAGATAGAATACTACAGCTCTACACCAGAGCTCTACAGGAATACTACAGCTCTACACAGATAGAATACTACAGCTCTACACCAGGGCTCTACAGATAGAATACTACAGCTCTACACCAGGGCTCTACAGATAGAATACTACAGCTCTACACCAGGGCTCTACAGATAGAATACTACAGCTCTACACCAGGGCTCTACAGATAGAATACTACAGCTCTACACCAGGGCTCTACAGATAGAATACTACAGCTCTACACCAGAGCTCTACAGATAGAATACTACAGCTCCACCTGCTGTACATATTACTCCTCACTGTTTCAATGGTAATCACTTGTTTACAGTAACTACAGAGAGAGACAGTGTGTGTGTGTGTGTGTGTGTGTGTATATATATATATGTCTTGCTCTCTCTCTCTCTTTCTAGCCCCAGAGGTACATTACCAGCTCTCAATTACCCAGTGTGCATTGCAGTGGCGTGGAGCAGGATGGAGCAGGGAGGATGTTTTTCAGAAAGACACTAATGGTGATGTGGAAAGACAGTCAGGTAGATTTAGGCAGTATGCAGACGTCCTTATTCTGCTGTCCAAGGACCCTGCTGTGACAGCAGAGTGACATATGGACTGTATTCAAACACATTTAAACATTCTCTTGAACCATTAATATTTCTAGGCTGTTTTTGACAGCTTGACCGAGATAGACTAGAATAGAATGGATGCAGTTTCCTCTCTCTCTCTCTCTCTCTCTCTCTCTCTCTCTCTCTCTCTCTCTCCTCTCCCCTCCTCTCTCTCTCCCCCCTCTCTCTCTCCTGCTCTCTCCTAGTATTTTGCTTATCTCTGTGTTCTGGTCAGGCCCTAGAGAGGCCTTAGCCTTATTTGTGTCTGCTGTGGCAGAACCTCTCTCTCTCTCTTTCCCCATCTCTCGATCTCCTTCTCTCCCCCTCTCCCTCCCTCTCTCTCTCTCTCCCTCCATCTCTCCTTCCGCTCCCTCCCTCCCTCCCTCCTCTCCCTCTCCCTCCATCCCTCCATCTCTCTCCTTCTGCTCCCTCCCTCTTTCTCCTTCTCCCTCCATCTCTCTGGCTCCACTCCCCTCCCTCTCCCTCTGAGCTCCCTCCATCTCCCTCCCTCCCTCTCCGCTCTCTTTGATGGCATCACCAGTCCACATCACATCGTCAGACAGCAGACCCAGTCTAACCTTCTTCATGCTCACAGTCAATCAATCTAATGGATCTTCCAAATCTTTCTCAAATCTTCACATCATTTTAGATCATTTTAGATCTGTAGATTTGATAGACCTGTACATATGATAGATGTAGATATGATAGATGTAGATATAATAGACCTGTACATATGATAGATGTAGATATGATAGATGTAGATTTGATAGATGTAGATATGTTAGACCTGTACATATGATAGATGTAGATATAATAGATCTGCAGAAATGATAGATGTAGATATGATAGATCTGTAGATTTGATAAACCTGTAGATAGGATAGATGTAGATATGATAGATGTAGATATGATAGATGTAGATATGATAGACCTGTACATATGATAGATGTAGATATAATAGATCTGTAGATATGATAGATCTGTAGATATGATAGATGTAGATATGATAGATCTGTAGATATGATAAATGCAGATATGATAGACCTGTAGATATGATAGATGTAGATATAATAGATCTGTAGATATGATAGATGTAGATATGATAGATCTGTAGATATGATAAATGCAGATATGATAGACCTGTATATATGATAGATGTAGATATAATAGATCTGTAGATATGATAGATATGTTTATCTGAGTTGGGAAGATGTAAAGCCTAAAGATTTAAAGATTTAAAGCCTAGGGTTTGATTGGTTGATTAGTTTGACTGGCACTCTTGATTTCATCACAGCTGAAGCAACAGAGGTCCTGTAGAATCACTCTCATGGTAGCACCTGCCCAGTGGACACACACACACACACACACACACACACACACACACACACACACACACACACAACAGAATAAGGAAGACTGGTTGTCATTGTGGAAAGACCCTCTCTTCACAGAGGTCACTGTGACGATGCTTTAAGTACCCAGCAAGAAGGCAAGAATTATGGAAATGATATTCAACAGAGTAATATCATGACAAAACATAACTAATGTACCACAGAAAGACTGGAGGCCAATCTCACACAGCACCTTCTCTCAAGGTGCCCGTCTCTTGGCACAGCATCTGAATGCATAACGCTTACTTCAATGCACCTCTTGTAAGTTGTTCTGGATAATTGGATCTGCTCAGTGACTAAACAATGCTTCAAGTGGCTCACTTTGTTCTGTAGGATACAGGTGACTGATACAACCTCATTCTGTAGGATACAGGTGACTGATACAACCTCATTCTGTAGGATACAGGTGACTGATACAACCTCATTCTGTAGGATACAGGTGACTGATACAACCTCATTCTGTAGGATACAGGTGACTGATACAACCTCATTCTGTAGGATACAGGTGACTGATACAACCTCATTCTGTAGGATACAGGTGACTGATACAACCTCATTCTGTAGGATACAGGTGACTGATACAACCTCATTCTGTAGGATACAGGTGACTGATACAACCTCATTCTGTAGGATACAGGTGACTGATACAACCTCATTCTGTAGGATACAGGTGACTGATACAACCTCATTCTGTAGGATACAGGTGACTGATACAACCTCATTCTGTAGGATACAGGTGACTGATACAACCTCATTCTGTAGGATACAGGTGACTGATACAACCTCATTCTGTAGGATACAGGTGACTGATACAACCTCATTCTGTAGGATACAGGTGACTGATACAACCTCATTCTGTAGGATACAGGTGACTGATACAACCTCATTCTGACTGATACAACCTCATTCTGTAGGATACAGGTGACTGATACAACCTCATTCTGTAGGATACAGGTGACTGATACAACCTCATTCTGTAGGATACAGGTGACTGATACAACCTCATTCTGTAGGATAGGTGACAGGTGACTGATACAACCTCATTCTGTAGGATACAGGTGACTGATACAACCTCATTCTGTAGGATACAGGTGACTGATACAACCTCATTCTGTAGGATACAGGTGACTGATACAACCTCATTCTGTAGGATACAGGTGACTGATACAACCTCATTCTGTAGGATACAGGTGACTGATACAACCTCATTCTGTAGGATACAGGTGACTGATACAACCTCATTCTGTAGGATACAGGTGACTGATACAACCTCATTCTGTAGGATACAGGTGACTGATACAACCTCATTCTGTAGGATACAGGTGACTGAT
>NW_024609223.1:57500-107500 GCF_018296145.1 Oncorhynchus tshawytscha | reverse complement strand
GGAACAGGTGGCGGGCCATTCTCGACTCAAAATAGGGCTCGGCATATCACTGCCTAGCTGCCTGAGCGGCGGACGCCTGCGTAAAACCCGACACCCTGACCAACACATCCATATCCATTTCCGCACTGCTCCTTCAACTTACAAATATGTCGCTCGGCCCCTGTTGCTATTATCCGTTGGTGCGCCGTGCGCGCGAGACCCAGTGGCAGTGATAAAGTAAAGCGCGCTCGGGATGACAGCGCCGTTGCAAGGTTTCTAATATTAGATGTGTGATGAACGCGCCTCCATGAGCCTCCTCTGGTAACGGTAAACGGTAACAGGTTTCAGTTTGACCGATTATCCCTGTCTCCAGCAGCCTATGGCCCAATGAGGTTTTCCAAAAACGGAAACAGCGGTACCTCTTCTCTCTGGCATTCCTTGTTGCCGCATCGACGGCTGCTTCTGTTATGCTCTGGCTCTAATATGGTTGTAGGTGGGAGATGAGACGGGGGCGCTCTGAGACGGAGAGGTCGGCCTTTTCCCTTCCACCGAAATTGAACTTCTTCCCATGGGTCTGCACGGGGAACCGGGGAGAAGAGAGGGCGCAGCTGCCTTAAGATGGTGCCACGCGCTGGCAGAGTGAACTGTCCAAACCACTCAAATCAACTTAATCATGGATGATCATACCGAGATGAATTTCCATATTTTGAAAAGAGGTTTTATGGCTACAGGTTATGTATACGTGGTGTTTGTGTGTATATGTCACAAGTTATAACCAGCCCTTTATACAGGTTCAGATCCCAGAGCACATCCTCAACATCCCACTAGGAGACAGGTGTAGGTGGTTCAGAGGAAGCCTGCTTGATGGATATATCTTTACAGATGTAGGTTCTACAACGCATTCATCACCTGTCTGTTTGTTTCTGTATGGGGGAGAGTTCATAGAAGGGCAGGTGCCGGAGGTCCCACCTCAACAGAAGTGGTCCACTTGTAGCCTCTAGGCCAAATGGTCAGATCAGCTGTGTCCTGTATTACAGCACAATAATAATTGGTGTGTGTTTACTGTATGTGTGCTTATATGTGGGTGGTCCAGGAGGATGTGAACAATTCCCAGAATGCAGATGAAGTGGCTGAGGGATCAAGTTCCAAGGAGGTGATGTGACCAGGCCTATATAAAGATGACAGAACAGGCGACTGACTGACTGACTGTCTATATAACTGACTGACTGACTGACTGTCTGCCTGGCTGGCTGGCTGACTGTCTATATGTCTGACTCTCTTTCTGGCTGTCTTTCTGACTGTTTGTCTATCTGTCTGTCTGGGTGACTGTCTGACTGTCTGTATGACTGTTTGCCTTTCAGACTGTTTGTCTGACTGTCTGTGTGAATGTTTGTCTGTCTATCTGACTGTCTGATTGTCTGACTGTTTTTCTGTCCCTCTGTCCGGCCATGCCTGCCTGTCTATCCATACATCTGTTGGTACGTCCCTCTTTCTGTCCCACAGAGGACTGGAGATGCTGCAGCAGTAGGGAGGGAGGGAGGGAGGGAGGGAGGAGGGAGGGGGAGGGGAGGGAGGGAGGGAGGGAGGGAGGGGGGAGGGAGGGACAGCAGTAGGAGCTCAGGGAGGGAGGGAGGGGGGGAGGGAGGGACAGCAGTGGAGAGGGAGGGAGGGAGGGAGGGAGGAGCTCAGGGAGGGAGGGAGGGAGGGACAGCAGTAGGAGCTCAGGGAGGGAGGGAGGGAGGGAGGGACAGCAGTAGGAGCTCAGGGAGGGAGGGAGGGAGGGAGGGAGGGAGGGAGGGAGGAGCTCAGGGAGGGAGGGAGGGAGGGAGGGAGGGAGGGAGGGAGGGAGGGAGGGAGGGACAGCAGTAGGAGCTCAGGGAGGGGGGAGGGACAGCAGTAGGAGCTCAGGGAGGGAGGGAGGGAGGGAGGGACAGCAGTAGGAGCTCAGGGAGGGGGGAGGGAGGGAGGGACAGCAGTAGGAGCTCAGGGAGGGGGGAGGGGGGGACAGCAGTAGGAGCTCAGGGAGGGAGGGAGGGGGGAGGGAGCAGTAGGAGGGGGGAGGGAGGGTAGGAGCTCAGGGAGGGAGGGAGGGGGGGGGAGGGACAGCAGTAGGAGCTCAGGGAGGGAGGGAGGGGGGGAGGGAGGGACAGCAGTAGGAGCTCAGGGAGGGAGGGCCACAGCTGTGAGTCCCTGTAGCGTGAGAGTTTCCTCCCAGCATTAACAACACCACAACATGATCTGTTTACACAAACACAGCTCAAACTACAGTCGGATACTCATGACTGGAGCAGAATGAATGGTCTGGAACTGCCTTAGGCCACTGTAGCCAATAGTCAGACGTTACAGTACAAGGCAGCACAGGTACAGTACATTAAAATAGTCACATTTATGGTAGGGCAGTAATCATGTTCATTGAATTTGACATGGGGTCCCATATGGAAGACAGGCTGTATGCAACTAGAGGTGTGAAAACCAGCCAACGATACATGAAGGTACGTGCACAGGTTGTCCTGTAGGTGACAGTATTGCTACATGTTTGTTCTTGAACTCCTTAAAATTACAACCTGTGAAGGAGAATGGATTTTGTCCCAAATGACACCATATTCCCTATATAGTGCACTACTTTTGACCAGAGCCCTATGATCCCTATGGACCCTGGTCAAAAGTAATTCACCATATAGAGACTAGGGTGCCATTTGGGACGTGTGAAGGTCTTCTAAGCCTGATGTGGGATCAAAGCTTCCCCCAGGTAGAGGAGAGAACAACCTACTGCAGTGAGTTGCTAGGCAGGGCAGGAGGAGTTAGCCTTCTGGCTAGAGTTCGACAAGGTTTGAACTGACTGACTGACTGACTCTCTCACACACACACACACACACACACACACACACACACACACACACACACACACTTGGACAGATAATGACTGAAGACATAAAGTCAGTTGAGGTGAATTCAGTTCAATGGAAGAAAATAAGGACCAGCGCTGTCAGTTTGCTTGTTTACAGGAGCTTGGTGCAGGAGCTTGGTGCAGGAGCTTGGTGCAGGAGCTTGGTGCAGGGCTTGGTGCAGGAGCTTGTTGCAGGAGCTTGGTGCAGGAGCTTGGTGCAGGAGCTTGGTGCAGGAGCTTGGTGCAGGAGCTTGGTGCAGGAGCTTGGTGCAGGAGCTTGTTGCAGGAGCTTGTTGCAGGAGCTTGTTGCAGGAGCTTGGTGCAGGAGCTTGGGAAGAGAAAATACTAAGACATTCTCAACGGATCATTAAATGAAGTGTGAAGATAAGTGGAGGAGTTGTGGTATCTAGTCCAGCCTGCAAGACAAAATAAATACATTTATATATAAATATATATTTTTAAATTGGATCCCTTTTTTTCTCCCCAATTTTGTGGGATCCAATTGGTAGTTAAAGTCTTGTCTCATCGCTGCAACCACCGTACGGCCTCGGTAGAGGCGAAGGTCGAGAGCCGTACGTCCTCCGAAACACAACCAAACCAAGCCGCACTGCTTCTTGACACAATGCCCTCTTAACCCGGAAGCCAGCCGCACCAATGTGTTGGTGGAAACACTGTACACCTGGCGACCGTGTCAGCGTGCACTACGCCCGGCCTGCCACAGGGGGCGCTAGAGCGCAATGAGACAAGGACATCTTGGTCTGCCAAACCCTCCCCTAACCCGGACAACACTGAGACAATTGTGCGCCGCTTCATGGGTGTCCCAGTCACGGCCAGCTGTGACACAGCCTGGGATTGAACCCAGGCATGTAGACCGCTGCGCCTCTCAAATTGACTCTAACAAACAATTGATCCCCCCCAAAAATGTGTCCCTCGAGCTAAAAATCCCAATGTGGCCCTCAAGCCAAAAAGTTTGCCCACCCCTGATTATCCCCTCCTGTAATCTAATGAGAGGAAAGACAGGTTATTTTACTTGCTTTATTGTGTTAATTTACAATGAGATGAATACTGATACATATCTCTACCACGGCATCTAAAACATGCCCTCTCCCTCCCTCTCTCTCTCTCTCTCTCTCTCTCTCTCTCTGTCTCTCTCTCTCTGTCTCTCTCTCTCTCTCTCTCTCTCTCTCTCTCTCTCTCTCTCTCTCTCTCTCTCTCTCTCTCTCTCTCTCTCTCTCTCTCTCTCTCTCTCTCTCTCTCTCTCTCTCCCTCCCTCCCTCCCTCCCTCCCTCCCTCCCTCCCTCCCTCCCTCCCCCTCCCTCCCTCCCTCCCTCCCTCCCTCCAATCTACTCACACATCTCGTCAACATCTCCACGAACATCATTCAACAATTTACCCCTCAATCTACTGTAGGATGTCCATTAAAATAATAATATTTGATTTGTGTGGTTACATTTCATTGGATTATTGTTGGACAAGTAAATGTGTTACCAGACATAAACTAAGCTATCTGTCTGTCTCCTCTTCTAGACCACGGAACATTTCTACATCGCTGCAAAAACCTGACGAAGCTGTGATGAGACAGACCAGATAAGCTACACACCAGTACCACATTACTGGGCTGTGTCCTAAACGGGCTTCAACGGCTCCCTGTCTGTCTCTGTGCTCTTCACTGGCTATGAAGACAGGAAGGAAACCTCTGTTTTGGAGTATTGGGACGTACCAAACCTCCTCTTTACCAGGATTGGGGTCAATTCCATTTAAATTCCAATCATTTCAGAAAGTAAACCAAACTCCAATTCCTCATTGAAAAGTATTGGAGATACTTTTACTTCCTGAATTGACTGGAATTGAAATGGAATTGAGCCCAACTGTAGCTAGCTATGGGGGTTCATACTTCCATGGAGATATACTGTAGTGGCATTGGCATCTTCCTCGCCTTTACATGCCAAGCTACCAGTGTTGGTCATCCAGTCTGTCTCTACCTACCAGTGTTGGTCATCCCAGTCTGTCTGCCTACCAGTGTTGGTCATCCCAGTCTGTCTCTACCTACCATTGTTGGTCATCCCAGTCTGTCTCTACCTACCAGTGTTGGTCATCCCAGTCTGTCTCTACCTACCAGTGTTGGTCATCCCAGTCTGTCTCTACCTACCAGTGTTGGTCATCCCAGTCTGTCTCTACCTACCAGTGTTGGTCATCCCAGTCTGTCTCTACCTACCAGTGTTGGTCATCCCAGTCTGTCTCTACCTACCAGTGTTGGTCATCCCAGTCTCTCTACCTACCAGTGTTGGTCATCCCAGTCTCTCTACCTACCAGTGTTGGTCCCAGTCTCTCTGCCTACCAGTGTTGGTCATCCCAGTCTGTCTCTACCTACCAGTGTTGGTCATCCCAGTCTGTCTCTACCTACCAGTGTTGGTCATCCCAGTCTGTCTCTACCTACCAGTGTTGGTCATCCCAGTCTGTCTCTACCTACCAGTGTTGGTCATCCCAGTCTGTCTCTACCTACCAGTGTTGGTCATCCCAGTCTCTCTACCTACCAGTGTTGGTCATCCCAGTCACTCTACCTACCAGTGTTGGCCATCCCAGTCTCTCTGCCTACCAGTGTTGGTCATCCCAGTCTGTCTCTACCTACCAGTGTTGGTCATCCCAGTCTGTCTCTACCTACCAGTGTTGGTCATCCCAGTCTGTCTCTACCTACCAGTGTTGGTCATCCCAGTCTCTCTGCCTACCAGTGTTGGTCATCCCAGTCTCTCTGCCTACCAGTGTTGGTCATCCCAGTCTGTCTCTACCTACCCATCCCAGTCTCTCTGCCTACCAGTGTTGGTCATCCCAGTCTGTCTGCCTACCAGTGTTGGTCATCCCAGTCTCTCTACCTACCAGTGTTGGTCATCCCAGTCTGTCTGCCTACCAGTGTTGGTCATCCCAGTCTCTCTACCTACCAGTGTTGGTCATCCCAGTCTCTCTACCTACCAGTGTTGGTCATCCCAGTCTCTCTGCCTACCAGTGTTGGTCATCCCAGTCTGTCTGCCTACCAGTGTTGGTCATCCCAGTCTGTGTTGGTCATCCCAGTCTCTCTACCTACCAGTGTTGGTCATCCCAGTCTGTCTGCCTACCAGTGTTGGTCATCCCAGTCTGTCTGCCTACCAGTGTTGGTCATCCCAGTCTCTCTACCTACCAGTGTTGGTCATCCCAGTCTCTCTGCCTACCAGTGTTGGTCATCCCAGTCTCTCTGCCTACCAGTGTTGGTCATCCCAGTCTCTCTGCCTACCAGTGTTGGTCATCCCAGTCTCTACCTACCAGTGTTGGTCATCCCAGTCTCTCTACCTACCAGTGTTGGTCATCCCAGCTGTCTGCCTACCAGTGTTGGTCATCCCAGTCTGTCTGCCTACCAGTGTTGGTCATCCCAGTCTGTCTACCTACCAGTGTTGGTCATCCCAGTCTCTCTGCCTACCAGTGTTGGTCATCCCAGTCTCTCTGCCTACCAGTGTTGGTCATCCCAGTCTCTCTACCTACCAGTGTTGGTCATCCCAGTCTCTCTAGTGTTGGTCATCCCAGTCTCTCTACCTACCAGTGTTGGTCTCCCAGTCTCTCTACCTACCAGTGTTGGTCATCCCAGTCTCTCTGCCTACCAGTGTTGGTCATCCCAGTGTTGGTCATCTCTCTGCCTACCAGTGTTGGTCATCCCAGTCTGTCTGCCTACCAGTGTTGGTCATCCCAGTCTCTCTACCTACCAGTGTTGGTCATCCCAGTCTCTCTACCTACCAGTGTTGGTCATCCCAGTCTGTCTGCCTACCAGTGTTGGTCATCCCAGTCTCTCTGCCTACCAGTGTTGGTCATCCCAGTCTCTCTACCTACCAGTGAGAAGACAAGTCTGTTTTCCAGTCAGACTCATCCTAATCTCTCGTGGACAGACTACGTAACATAAATGGTAGCTGGCACCAGATGTTCCTCCTGGGTTTGCCGAGCTTAGCCTCATCCTAATTCCTAAGGCCTTGTAAGTAATACTTGGTCGGTAACAGTGCTTCAGTGAGTCCTTGTCCCAGGGTTTGAGGACAGATAGAGTGATCTGATTGGTCAGTCTGTTATGTGTTAGTCTCTGACTGAAGAGGGAGTACAGAGCAGGGTACAGGGTACTGTGAAATCATCCATCCACCCCAGCACTGACCCTCTGCCTGCTTCCACAGGAAATACTGTATGCTGACGTGTGTGTGTGCATCTCTCTGTATCTACCTGTCTCTCTAGCGAGCATTAGCATTATACAGTATAGGATATGTATGACAGCCAGCGACTACGGGGTGGGGGGTCACAGTGGTACAGTCCAGCAGGATCAGTAGTAGTCTTCATAGTTCTTAGGGTTGAGGCAGTAGAGGATCCCCCCGCCGAAGGAGAAAATGGTAGCGCCCCAGGCCAGGCCGTAACCCCAGTTGAACTCGTGGTATATGCTCATGCTGATGGTCTCAGTGAACTTGATGGGGTAGAGGACCAGACTGCAGCCCTGCAACACCACTGGAGCAGAGGGAAACAGAGGACATCTCATACACATACTGTCTATTGAAGAGGGAGAGATATATGCATATTACGTATGAATTAACTGTCTAACAAGGAATATGATATCAGAAGATAGAGACAAATAATTGTGTGTGTGTGTGTGCCAGGCCATTTAGGATCTTGAATACAAGACATGCGTCAGTGTACTGCACAAGATTTTCCCAACTCAGGAGCTCATGCTTTCTGAGGATGTAACAGTGATGATGGCTATTGGGCTTCCTATCAAGCACTTTGAGAGCCTGTTTGTAGATAGGAATTGTACATTGTACAGCAATGTTGTTGTTGTGTGTGTGTGTGTGTGTGTGTGTGTGTGTGTGTGTGTGTGTGTGTGTGTGTGTGTGTTGTGTGTGTGTGTGTGTGTGTGTGTGTGTGTGTGTGTGTGTGTGTGTGTGTGTGTGTGTGTGTGTGTGTGTGTGTGTGTGTTCACCTGCAGCGAACAGCATGACAGCGACAGGTCTGTTGAAGCGTCTCCGAGAGCCGATACACACTGACACCAGGACCACCAGGAAGGAGAGCAGGACCAGAGCAGCTCCTCCTAGCAACAAGGACAGGGTGGCGATCTGCCAGTCTAGAGGAGAGAGAATACATATATAGTTAAGGAAAGAAGTAGAGGAGGGAAAAGAGAGGGGAGGAGCATACGAGAGATAAGGAGGGAGAAGGGGATGGGAGACAGAGAGGGAAGGAGAGATAGAGGACAGAGAGGGAAGGAGAGATAGAGGACAGAGAGGGAAGGAGAGATAGAGGACAGAGAGGGAAGGAGAGATAGAGGACAGAGAGGGAAGGAGAGATAGAGGACAGAGAGGGAAGGAGAGATAGAGGACAGAGAGGAGGGGATATCAGGTGGTATAAACAAGGGGGAGCAAACAGCAAGTTGTCGGAGGGAAATGGAGCGAGGGGGGAGAGAGGTAACAGCAAGAGAGAGAGAAAGAGGGGGAGAGAGAGAAAGGGAGAGAGGGGGAAAGAGGGGGAGAGAGAGAGACAGAGAAAGAGGGGAGTGAGAGAGGGGGAGACAGAGAAAGAGGGGGAGGGAGAGAGCGAATGAGGGGGAGGGGGCGAGAGAAAGAGGGGGAGAGAAAGAGAAAGAGGGAGAGTGAAAGAGGGGGAGAGAGAAAGGGAGAGAGAGAGAAAGAGGAGGAGAGAGAAAGGGGGGGTCAGATAGAGACGCTGACCCGCATCTCACTGACACACATCGTTGACTAAAGAGCATTGTTGGCATGTTATCAAATTCAATCTGCCATCATCTCAACCAACCCCACTAACAACATACAGGCAAGGCACATCTACACCCCACCCACAACCCCAACATCTACACCCCACCCACAACCCCAACATCTACACCCCACCCACAACCCCAACATCTACACCCCACCCACAACCCCAACATCTACACCCCACCCACAACCCCAACATCTACACCCCACCCACAACCCCAACCCCACCAACATCTATACCCCACCAACATCTACACCCCACCCCACCCACAACCCCAACCCCACCAACATCTACACCCCACCCACAACCCCAACATCTACACCCCACCCACAACCCCAACCCCACCAACATCTACACCCCACCCACAACCCCAACCCCACCAACATCTACACCCCACCCACAACCCCACCCACAACCCCAACCCCACCAACATCTACACCCCACCCACAACCCACAACCCCACCAACATCTACACCCCACCCACAACCCCAACCCCACCCACCCCAACCCCAACCCTACACCACCCACAACCTCAACCCCACCAACAACTACACCCCACCAACCCCCAACCCCACCAACATCTACACCCCACCCACAACCCCAACCCCACCAACAACTACACCCCACCAACAACCCCAACCCCACCAACAACCCCAACTCCACCAACATCTACACCCCACCAACAACCCCACCAACATCTACACCCACCCACAACCCACAACCCCACCAACATCTACACCCCACCCACAACCCCAACCCCACCCACAACTACACCCCACCCACAACCCCAACCCCACCCACAACTACACCCCACCAACAACCCCAACCCCACCAACAACTACACCCCACCAACAACCCCAACTCCACCAACAACTACACCCCACCAACAACCCCACCAACATCTACACCCCACCAACAACCCCAACCCCACCAACATCTACACCCCACCAACAACCCCAACTCCACCAACAACTATAACCCCACCCACAACCCCAACTCCACCAACAACTATAACCCCACCCACAACCCCAACCCCACCAACAACCACACCCCACCCACAACTATAACCCCACCCACAACCCCAACCCCACCAACAACCCCAACCCCACCCACAACCCCAACCCCACCAACAACCACACCCCACCCACAACTACACCCCACCAACAACCCCAACCCCACCCACAACCACACCCCACCCACAACCCCAACCCCACCAACAACCACACCCCACCCACAATTACAACCCACCAACAACTACAACCCCACCAACAACCACAACAACCTCACCCACAACTACACCCCACCAACAACTACAACCCCACCCACAACCACAACAACCTCACCCACAACCACAACCCCACCCACACCACAACCCCACCCACAACCACAACCCCACCAACAACTACACCCCACCAACTACAACCCCAACCCCACCAACAACTACACCCCACCCACAACTACAACCCTACCAATAACCCAACTACAACCCCACCCAAACCACAACCCTACCAACTACCACAACCCCACCCACAACTACAACCCTACCAACCCCACCCACAACTACAACCCCACCCACAACCACAACCCTACCAACTACCCCAACTCTACCAACAACTACAACCCCATCAACTACACCCCACCAACAACTACCTCCCACCCACAACTACAACCCCACCCATAACTACACCCCACCCACAACTACAACCCTACCAACAACCCCAACCCCACCAACAACTACACCCCACCAACAACCCCACCCACAACTACAACCCCACCCACAACCCCAACCCCACCCACAACAGCAGTCCCACCAACAACTACATTCCCACCCACAACCCCACCAACAACTACAACCCCAAATCCCACAACAACCCAACCCACAACCCCATCTACAAACATACCAACAACTACAACCCAACCTACAACCCCCACCCCACCCCACCCCACCAACACCACCCCAACCCCACCTACAACCCCCACCCCACCAACCACAACCCCACCCCCACCCTCACCTCCACTCACAACCTCACCCACAACCCCAACCCAACCCACCACACCACCCCCACAAAATAAATAGAAGAAAGGACTAGAAAACCCTTCAGTCAGTAATAAATATTGGTTTAGTGAGAGGTCCAGCAGCAGCTGTGTACAGTAGTTATGGTAGACACTGTGGTCAGATAAGGACAAGAAATAGAGACAATCAATCTGTTACAAACTGCTGGCTGGGTTATCTCCTGGCCAATCATGGTGACTGGCTAGATTCTGTGAAGAGGAGGATGGAGAGGAGGCTGGAGGAGAGGAGGATGGGGGAGAGGAGGATGGGGGAGAGGAGAGGAGGATGGGGGAGAGGAGGCTGGAGGAGAGGAGGATGGGGGAGGAGGATGGGGGAGAGGAGGGGAGGAGAGGAGGAGGATGGGGGAGGAGGGAGGGGAGAGGAGGATGGGGGAGAGGATGCTGGAGGAGAGGAGGGGAGGATGGGGGAGGGAGGAGGGGGAGGGAGGAGGATGGGGGAGAGGAGGCTGGAGGAGAGGAGGGGGGGAGAGGAGGATGGGGGAGAGGAGGCTGGAGGAGAGGAGGGGAGGATGGGGGAGAGGAGGATGGGGAGGAGAGGAGGATGGGGAGAGGAGGCTGGAGGAGAGGAGGATGGGGGAGAGGAGGATGGGGGAGAGGAGGAGGGGAGAGGAGAGGAGGGGGGAAAGGAGAGGAGGAGGAGGAGAGGAGGGAGGAGAAAGGAGGAGAAGAGGAGAAAAGAGGAGAGGAGAAAGGAGGAGAGGAGAAAGGAGGAAAGGAGGAGAAAGGAGGAGAGGAGAAAGGAGGAAAGGAGGAGAAAGGAGGAGAAAGGAGGAGAAAGGAGGAGAGGAGAAAGGAGGAGAAAGGAGGAGGAGACACTTAAAGATCTACAGGAAGAAAGCATGTACAGTTGTTCCAGCGATGTGAGTGAAAAACAACAAGAACTCAGGACATTCATGATGAACCCTGAAGAAACATCTGAAGTGTTGTGGGTGTCTGTGTTCCCTGCCCAGGAGATCCCCTCTTCTCAGTCAGACTGGTTTACACCAGATGAAGAGGGACATTTCCCACACTAACTGTACCCTGTCCGTATGCATTAACCAAAGGCTGGATCCAAAATGGCACACTATTCCCTTTATAGTGCACTACTTTTGACCAGGGCCCATAGGGTATCCCATAGGACCCTGGTCAAAGGGAACAGTGTGCCATTTGGGGTGCCCTCAGAGAGGAGTAGCCTGACGTTGGAGGGGTTTATGTTTCATTCATGTTTCAGCCAATCAGAACACACAGCCAGGGAGTCAGCCTGGTTATAAAGAGGACCACATGGTTGTGTTATGGTCAGACCGTATGGTCAGTTGAGGAGTGAACCACGGTCACTGCTCTCAGCCTATCAGAAGACATGGTTATTTCCAGAACCGGGGCTGAGGGAGTCATGCTGGTTAGATGGACTGTGTTTGTGTAGTGGTCCGACTGTATGGTCAGAGAGGGAGTGGACCAGTGGCAGACAAGGACACTAGGTAGGGAGAAGGGTTACAAGAGGGGAGGGGAGAGAGAGAGTGGACCAGTGGCAGACAAGGACACTAGGTAGGGAGAAGGGTTACAAGAGGGGAGGGGGAGGGAGAGTGGACCAGTGGCAGACAAGGACACTAGGTAGGGAGAAGGGTTACAAGGACCAGTGGCAGACAAGGACACTAGGTAGGGAGAAGGGTTACAAGAGGGGGAGGGGGAGAGAGAGAGTGGACCAGTGGCAGACAAGGACACTAGGTAGGGAGAAGGGTTACAAGAGGGGGGGGGGAGAGAGGGAGTGGACCAGTAGTGGACAAGGACAATAGGCAGGGAGAAGGGTTACAAGAGGGGGAGAGACCACTGAGGTCTTCATGTAGCTGGTTGGTACCAAGAACTACAGACAGTAACGTGTGTATTGTGGTCCCCACTTTAAAGAACTACAGACAGTAACCCCCCCACTTTAAAGAACTACAGACAGTAACATGTGTATTGTGGTCCCCAGAACACTAACATGTGTATTGTGGTCCCCACTTTAAAGAACTACAGACAGTCCATTTAGACGATGGACTCAAAATGACTGAAGAGCCTTGTGAAAGAAGCTCACTGAGATGTGGTGTTGAACCTCTCTACCACAGGACCATGTTAGGTGTTTTTTTAAATATATTTTACTAGGCAATTTAGTTAAGAACAAATTCTTATTTTCAATGACGGCCTAGGAACAGTGGGTTAACTGCCTGTTCAGGGGCAGAACAACAGATTTGTACCTTGTCAGCTCAGGGATTTGAACTTGCAACCTTTCAGCTGCTAGTCCAACGCTCTAACCACTAGGCTACCCCTTTCACACCTCAGTGGGACTTATTTAAAGGAAGGAATGTGTAGCAGCATGTGACTGCCTGGATTAGAGGCCTGGACATGTTTCTCATCACTCAGTTGAGTTATTAGAGGTTCTGACTGGTCACTGGTCACAGATTACTGCACCTGTACATAGCCCACCTATAATTTAGCCCAAACAACTACCTCTTTCCCTACTGTATTTAATTAATTTATTTATTTTGCTCCTTTGCACCCCATTATTTTTATTTCTACTTTGCACATTCTTCCATTGCAAATCAACCATTCCAGTGTTTTACTTGCTATATTGTATTTACTTTGCCACCATTTTTTTGCCTTTACCTCCCTTCTCACCTCATTTGCTCACATCGTATATAGACTTGTTTATACTGTATTATTGACTGTATGTTTGTTTTACTCCATGTGTAACTCTGTGTCGTTGTTTGTGTCGAACTGCTTTGCTTTATCTTGGCCAGGTCGCAATTGTAAATGAGAACTTGTTGTCAACTTGCCTACCTGGTTAAATAAAGGTGGAATAAATCAATAAAAAACTTCTTACAGGGATTCACCTTTCACCTCAGTGGGCTAAACCAGGGTCACACAGACTGGTACTTGGTCGTCTTAAACTAATCTACTTTGTAACAACAGTATCTACCTGACACACATGGTTATGGGCTTAACAACAGTATCCACCTCACACACATGGTTATGGGCTTAACAACAGTATCCACCTCACACACATGGTTATGGGCTTAACAACAGTATCTACATCACACATGGTTATGGGCTTAACAACAGTATCCACCTCACACACATGGTTATGGGCTTAACAACAGTATCCACCTCACACACATGGTTATGGGCTTAACAACAGTATCCACCTCACACACATGGTTATGGGCTTAACAACAGTATCCACCTCACACACATGGTTATGGGCTTAACAACAGTATCCACCTGACACACATGGTTATGGGTTTAACAACAGTATCCACCTCACACACATGGTTATGGGCTTAACAACAGTATCCACCTCACACATGGTTATGGGCTTAACAACAGTATCCACCTCACACACATGGTTATGGGCTTAACAACAGTATCCACCTCACACACATGGTTATGGGTTTAACAAAAGTATCCACCTGTATTTAAAAAACATAATAATCTACATTTTATTTAACAGGCAAGTTATGGTTAAGAACAAATTCTTATTTTCACATGGTTATGGCCTTAACAGTGGGTTAACTGCCTGTTCAAGGGCAGAAAGACAGACTTGTACCTTGTCAGCTCGGGGTTTGAACTTGCAGACATCAACCTTCCGGTTACTAGTTCACCGCTCTAACCACTAGGCTACCCTGCCGCCCATGTATCATGTCAGATATAGAGATTAAATATATTACATTTTATGTTTTCATCCCAATATTACACTTTATATACATCACAGAAGACTGAAATATAACTAAGCTGGTTTGATATGAAAAAAGGTGTATTAATTATGAAATGATGAATAACATTCCCCATGAGGCCACTAGAGGGCGATTTGGTTTTGACTACAGGAAAGGTATTAAAGAATCAGACATTGAGTCTTAAATTGCCTGTAGTTGTGCACACATCCATGTGTGTGTGTGTGTGTGTGTGTGTGTTTGTGTGTGTGTGTGTGTCCAGTGTGTGTGTGTGTGTGTGTGTGTAGTGTGTGTGTGTGTGTGTGTGTCATGTCAGATATGAGTGTGTGTCCATGTGTGTTTATGTCCATGTTGTGTGTGTGTGTATGTTCATGTGCATGTCCATGTGTGTGTGTGTGTGTGTGTGTGTGTGTGTGTGTGTGTGTGTGTGTGTGTGTGTGTGTGTGTGTGTGTGTGCAACATGTGTGTGTGTCCATGTGTGTGTGTGTGTGTGTGTGTGTGTGTGTCTGTATGTGCATGTCCATGTGTGTGTGTGTGTGTGTGTGTGTGTGTGTGTGTGTGTGTGTATGTGTGTGTGTGTGTGTGTGTGTGTGTGTGTGTGTGTGTGTGTGTGTGTGTGTGCAACATGATGTGTGTCCATGTGTGTTTATGTCCATGTGTGTGTGTGTGTGTGTGTGTGTGTATGTTCATGTGCATGTCCATGTGTGTGTGTGTGTGTGTGTGTGTGTGTGTGTGTGTGTGTGTGTGCAACATGTGTGTGTGTCCATGTGTGTGTGTGTCCATGTGTGTGTGTCCATGTGTGTGTGTGTGTGTGTGTATGTTTATGTGTATGTCTATGTGTGTGTGTGTGTGTGTGTGTGTGTGTGTGTGTGTGTGTCCATGTGTGTGTGTGTGTGTGTGTGTGTGTGTGTGTGTGTGTGTATGTCCATGTGCGTGTGTGTGTGTGTATGTCCATGTGTGTGTGTATGACCATGTGTGTGTGTGTGTATGACCATGTGTGTGTGTGTGTGTGTGTGTGTGTGTGTGTGTGTGTGTGTGTGTATGTCCATGTGTGTGTGTGTGTGTGTGTGTGTGTGTGTATGTCCATGTGTGTGTGTGTGTGTGTGTGTGTGTGTGTATGTCCATGTGTGTGTGTGTGTGTGTGTATGTCCATGTGTGTGTGTATGACCATGTGTGTGTGTGTGTGTATGACCATGTGTGTGTGTGTGTGTGTGTGTGTGTGTGTGTGTGTGTGTGTCCATGTGTGTGTGTGTGTGTGTGTGTGTGTGTGTGTGTATGTCCATGTGTGTGTGTGTGTGTATGTCCATGTGTGTGTGTATGACCATGTGTGTGTGTGTGTATGACCATGTGTGTGTGTGTGTGTGTGTGTGTGTGTGTGTGTGTGTGTGTCCATGTGTGTGTGTGTGTGTGTGTGTGTGTATGTCCATGTGTGTGTGTGTGTGTGTGTGTATGTTCATGTGTATGTCCATGTGTGTGTGTGTGTGTGTGTGTGTGTGTGTGCCATGTGTGTGTGTCCATGTGTGTGTGTGTGTGTGTGTGTATGTCCATGTGTGTGTGTGTATGTATGTTCATGTGTGTGCGTGTGTGTGTGTGTGTGTGTGTGTATGTCCATGTGTGTGTGTGTGTGTGTGTGTGTGTGTGTGTATGTCCATGTGTGTGCGTGTGTGTGTGTGTGTATGCCCATGTGTGTGTGTGTGTGTGTGTGTGTGTGTGTGTGTGTGTCCATGTGTGTGTGTGTGTGTGTGTGTATGTCCATGTGTGTGTGTGTGTGTGTGTGTGTATGTCCATGTGTGTGTGTGTGTGTGTGTGTGTGTGTGTATGTGTCCATGTGTGTGTGTGTGTGTGTGTGTGTGTGTGTGTGTCCATGTGTGTGTGTGTGTGTGTGTGTGTGTGTGTGTCCATGTGTGTGTGTGTGTGTGTGTGTGTGTGTGTGTGTGTGTCCATGTGTGTGTGTGTGTGTATGTCCATGTGTGTGTGTGTGTGTGTGTGTGTGTATGTCCATGTGTGTGTGTGTGTGTGTGTGTGTGTATGTCCATGTGTGTGTGTGTGTGTGTGTGTGTGTGTGTGTGTGTGTGTCCATGTGTGTGTGTGTGTGTGTGTGTGTGTGTCCATGTGTGTGTGTGTGTGTGTGTGTGTGTGTGTCCATGTGTGTGTGTGTGTGTGTGTGTGTGTGTGTATGTCCATGTGTGTGTGTGTGTGTGTGTGTGTGTGTGTATGTCCATGTGTGTGTGTGTGTATGTCCATGTGTGTGTGTGTGTGTGTGTGTGTGTGTGTGTGTGACCATGTGTGTGTGTCCATGTGTGTGTGTGTGTGTGTGTGTGTGTGTGTGTGTCCATGTGTGTGTGTGTGTGTGTCCATGTGTGTGTGTGTGTGTCCATGTGTGTGTGTGTGTGTGTGTGTGTGTGTGTGTGTGTGTGTGTGTGTGTGTGTGTGTGTGTGTGTCCATGTGTGGTGTGTGTGTGTATGTCCATGTGTGTGTGTGTGTGTGTGTGTGTGTGTGTATGTCCATGTGTGTGTGTGTGTATGTTCATGTGTGTGTGTGTGTGTGTGTGTGTGTGTGTGTGTGTATGTCCATGTGTGTGTGTGTGTGTGTGTGTGTGTGTGTATGTCCATGTGTGTGTGTGTGTGTGTGTATGTCCATGTGTGTGTGTGTGTGTCTGTGTGTGTGTGTGGGTGTTGTCTGTGTGTATGCTGTGTATGTGCAAACCATGTGCATGTTGTTGTTGTGTGTTCATTCATGAGGTGTGTGTGTCCATGACCAGTGTGTGTGTGGACCTGTGTGTAGTCCAGTGAGTGTGTGTGTGTGTGTGTGTGTCCATGTGTGTATGTGTGTTCTACGTCCCATGTGGTCCCATGTCAGAGTGGAACATTATATCAAACTGTCCACAGAGTGTGGTGTTTTCACCTGTGAGATTTATGAATTAAGGTCACCTAACTAGTAAAAAACTCCCCTCACCTAAGTGTATGTCTGTGTGTTGAAAGAAAACCAAAAACCTGAGACACTCAGCCCTCCATGGAATGAGTTTGAGACTGTGGCTGTGGAGCAAACCATCAGCAAAGTTTCCATAGGAGGCCACAAATAGACCAAACTCATTCTGAGGACTCTGCCCTGTTAGTAGGAGATAATGAATTGCCTGTCCTTAAAGAGAGGAGAGGAATGACCAAACCTGACATGATCCCAATTTGCCTGTCCAGGAGAGGAATGGAGACCTCCAGAGGAGATGTCTGATGAGGAGGACCAGTGTGAAGAAGTCTGAAAAAAATAGGTCAGTCAAACTAGCCAGGAAAACACATCCTGGAGATAGATATTGTCAGGGCCACAAATGATCCTTTGCTCCATTAAGGAGGGAAGGAGCTGGAGGGAGATGGAGGAGGATGGAGGAGGGATAGATCCTTGGGAAGGAATCATGTCTGACATGAAATATTCACCAGTGTGAAAGTCTGAAAAAATAGGTCAAACTAGCCAGGCTCTTTAAACACATCCTGACATAGGAGTGGAATGATCCTGTCCTCCAAGGAAGGAGGGAAGGAGGAGGGATGGAGGGATGGAGGGAGGGAGGGATAGAGGGAAGGAAGAGGGAAGGAGGGATGGAGGAAAGGAGGGAGGGATAGAGGGAAGGAGGAGGGAAGGAGAGAGGAGGAAAGGAGGGAGGGAAGGAGAGATGGAGGGACAAAGGAGGGAAGGAGGGATGAAGGAGGGAGGAGGGATGGAGGAAAGGAGGGAGGGATAGAGGGAAGGAGGAGGGAAGGAGGGAGGGAAGGAGAGAGGGAAGGAGAGATGGAGGGACAAAGGAGGAAGGAGGGATGGAGGAGGGAGGAGGGAGGGAGGGAAGGAGAGATGGAGGAGGGAGGGGATAAACAGCAGCAGCACATCACTGTGGATTGGTCATGCATTAACTGGAGAGTTTGGTGTGTGTGTGTGTGCTGGAGTTGGACTAGCACTGAATCAGATAGTGAGATCTACAGAAGGGATAGAGCTGTCATTAAACTATTAGAATTTTAATTGAATTTCTAAGTGGCAGAATCGTCATTACAGAAAACCCCCTCTGGTCAAAACATGGGATAAACTCTCTCTCTCTCTACAAAATGGTCTCTTACGGTTTCCACTGACTGATTTGTCTGAAACACACAAACACACCCTGTAGAGGGAGGGAGACAGAGAGAGAGAGAGAAATGGGGAGAGAGAGAGATGGGGAAGAGAGAGGTGGGGGCGAGAAAGAGAGCGAGAGAGACAGAGAGATGGGGAGATGGAGATGGAGAGAGACAGAGATGGGGAGATGGAGAGGGAGAGAGACAGACAGATGGGGAGATGGAGAGGGAGAGAGAGAGAGATGGGGAGATGGAGATGGAGAGGAGAGAGACAGAGATGGGGAGATGGAGATGGAGAGGGAGAGAGACAGAGAGATGGGGAGATGGAGAGGAAAGGGAGACAGACAGATGGGGAGATGGAGAAGGAAAGGGAGAGAGACAGACAGATGGGGAGATGGAGAGGAGAGAGACAGAGATGGGGAGATGGAGAGGAGAGAGACAGAGATGGGGATATGGAGATGGAGAGGGAGAGAGACACAGATGGGGAGATGGAGAGGGAGAGAGACAGACAGATGGGGAGATGGAGAGGGAGAGAGACAGACAGATGGGGAGATGGAGAGGGAGAGAGACAGAGATGGGGAGATGGAGAGGAGAGAGAGACAGAGAGATGGGGAGATGGAGATGGAGAGGGAGAGAGACAGAGAGATGGGGAGATGGAGAGGGAGAGACAGAGAGATGGGGAGATGGAGAGGGAGAGAGACAGAGAGATGGGGAGATGGAGAGGGAGAGAGACAGAGATGGGGAGATGGAGAGGGAGAGAGACAGAGAGATGGAGAGATGGAGAGGGAGAGAGACAGAGATGGGGAGATGGAGAGGAGAGAGACAGAGATGGGGAGATGGAGAGGGAGAGAGACAGAGATGGGGAGATGGAGAGGGAGAGAGACAGCGATGGGGAGATGGAGAGGGGAGAGAGACAGAGATGGGGAGATGGAGAGGGAGAGAGACAGAGATTGGGAGATGGAGAGGAGAGAGACAGACAGATGGGGAGATGGAGAGGAGAGGGCTCAGAGACAGACAGATGGGGAGATGGAGAGGAGAGGGAGAGAGACAGACAGATGGGGAGATGGAGAGGGAGAGAGACAGACAGATGGGGAGAGGGAGAGAGACAGACAGATGGGGAGATGGAGATGGAGAAAGACAGACAGATGGGGAGATGGAGAGGGAGAGAGACAGACAGATGGGGAGATGGAGAGGGAGAGAGACATGTATAATGTATAATTGTGAAAGTGACCTGACAGGACTCTGTGCTCAGAAGAGGGGTTCAGTCAGGCCCTTCATAGCCCTCTGGGAAAAAGGAGACCCCATCAGATCAAAACCAAGTGTGTGAATGTAGCACCCAGTTGCCCTAGTAACTAATCTCCAGGCATTTGCCCCACTGGGAATTTGCTGCTCAAAGTTATGCTGCTGGCTGTCTGAAAGAGGGCAAACGTGGAATTCAACAAAGACTAATTTCTAGAAACCAAAAGCAGAACGAAAAAGCCCCAGCTGGATTGGTGAGCTGGCGTGGAAAAAATCCCACGCTTCCCAAAGCTCATCTCTAATGAGCAAATAAGGTTCCCCCTCCCCAAAGAGTTCCTCCACGTGTCATCTAGTCGTTCTGGAACAGTCCATATTCTAGTTTTAGATGATAAGGAGAGATGGAGGAGACATAGGAGAGATGTAAAGAAGGACAGAAGGACATAGGAGAGCTGTAAAGAAGGACAGGAGAGCTATAAAGAAGGACAGGAGAGATGTAAAGAAGGACAGGAGAGCTGTAAAGAAGGACAGGAGAGATGGAGAGATGCAAAGAAGGACAGGAGAGATGTAAAGAAGGACACAGGAGAGATGTAAAGAAGGACAGGAGAGATGTAAAGAAGGACATAGGAGAGCTGTAAAGAAGGACATAGGAGAGCTGTAAAGAAGGACAGGAGAGATGTAAAGAAGGACAGGAGAGATGTAAAGGAGAGAAGGACATAGGAGAGATGTAAAGAAGGACATAGGAGAGATGTAAAGAAGGACATAGGAGAGATGTAAAGAAGGACATAGGAGAGATGTAAAGAAGGACATAGGAGAGATGTAAAGAAGGACATAGGAGAGATGTAAAGAAGGACATAGGAGAGCTGTAAAGAAGGACATAGGAGAGATGTAAAGAAGGACATAGGAGAGCTGTAAAGAAGGACATAGGAGAGCTGTAAAGAAGGACAGGGACATAGAGATGTAAAGAAGGACAGGAGAGCTGTAAAGAAGGACAGGAGAGATGCAAAGAAGGACATAGGAGAGATGTAAAGAAGGACACAGGAGAGATGTAAAGAAGGACAGGAGAGATGTAAAGAAGGACATGTAAAGGAGGAGATGTAAAAAACATAGGACATAGGAGAGCTGTAAAGAAGGACATAGGAGAGATGTAAAAAGGACAGGAGGACATAGGAGAGCTGTAAAGAAGAACACAGGAGAGATGTAAAGAAGGACAGGAGAGTAAAGAAGGACTGTGTAAAGAAGGAGATGGGAGAGATGTAAAAAAGGACATAGGAGAGCTGTAAAGAAGGACAGGAGAGATGTAAAGAAGGACAGGAGAGATGTAAAGAAGGACAGGAGAGCTGTAAAGAAGGACATAGGAGAGCTGTAAAGAAGGACATAGGAGAGATGTAAAGAATGACATAGGAGAGATGCAAAGAAGGACATATGAGAGATGTAAAGAAGGACAGGAGAGATGCAAAGAAGGACATAGGAGAGATGTAAAGAAGGACATATGAGAGATGTAAAGAAAGAAGGACAGGAGAGATGTAAAGAAGGACATAGGAGAGATGCAAAGAAGGACATAGGAGAGATGCAAAGAAGAACATAGGAGAGATGTAAAGAAGGACATATGGAGAGATGTAAAGAAGGACAGGAGAGATGCAAAGAAGAAGGACATAGGAGAGATGCAAAGAAGAACATAGGAGAGAAAAAAGGACATGTAAAGAAGGACAGGAGAGATGCAAAGAAGGACATAGGAGAGATGTAAAGAAGGACAGGACATAGGCAAGCTGTAAAGAAGGACATAGGAGAGCTGTAAAGAAGGACAGGAGAGATGTAAAGAAGGACATAGGAGAGATGTAAAGAAGGACATAGGAGAGCTGTAAAGAAGGACAGGAGAGATGTAAAGAATGACAGGAGAGCTGTAAAGAAGACAGGAGATGCAAAGAAGGACATAGGAGAGATGTAAAGAAGGACAGGAGAGATGCAAAAGGACAGGACAGATGTAAAGAGAGATGTAAAGAAGGACATATGAGAGATGTAAAGAAGGACATAGGAGAGATGTAAAGAAGGACAGAAACACAGGAGAGATATAAAGACATAGGAGAGATGTAAAGAAGGACAGAAGAGCTGTAAAGAAGGACAGGAGAGATGTAAAGAAGGACATAGGAGAGATGTAAAGAAGGACATAGGACAGAGCTGTAAAGAAGGACACAGGAGAGATGTAAAGAAGGACAGAAACACAGAAGGACATAGGAGAGCTGTAAAGAAGGACAGAGAGCTGTAAAGAAGGACAGGAGAGCTGTAAAGAAGGACATAGGAGAAATGTAAAGGACATAGGAGAGATGTAAAGAAGGACATAGGAGAGATGTAAAGAAGGACATAGGAGAGATGTAAAGAAGGACATAGGAGAGATGTAAAGAAGGACATAGGAGAGCTGTAAAGAAGTACAGGAGAGATGTAAAGAAGGACAGGAGAGCTATAAAGAAGGACAGGAGAGCTATAAAGAAGGACAGGAGAGATGTAAAGAAGGACAGGAGAGCTGTAAAGAAGGACATAGAGATGAGAGATGCAAAAGAAGGACATAGGAGAGATGTAAAGAAGGACAGGAGAGATGCAAAGAAGGACATAGGAGAGATGTAAAGAAGGACA
This sequence comes from Oncorhynchus tshawytscha, assembly GCF_018296145.1. NCBI lineage: Eukaryota > Metazoa > Chordata > Actinopteri > Salmoniformes > Salmonidae > Oncorhynchus > Oncorhynchus tshawytscha. The sequence continues at coordinate 85,168 of NW_024609223.1, read as the reverse complement.
GGAGAGATGCAAAGAAGGACAGGAGAGCTGTAAAGAAGGACAGGAGAGATGTAAGAAGGACTAGATGCAAAGAAGGACACAGGAGAGATGTAAAGAAGGACATAGGAGAGATGCAAAGAAGGACATAGGAGAGATGTAAAGAAGGACAGGAGAGATGCAAAGAAGGACACAGGAGAGATGTAAAGAAGGACATAGGAGAGATGTAAAGAAGGACAGAAACACAGAAGGACATAGGAGAGATGTAAAGAAGGACAGAAGAGCTGTAAAGAAGGACAGGAGAGATGTAAAGAAGGACATAGGAGAGCTGTAAAGAAGGACATAGGAGAGCTGTAAAGAAGGACAGAAGGAGGACATAGGAGAGATGTAAAGAAGGACACAGGAGAGATGTAAAGAAGGACAGGAGAGATGTAAAGAAGGACATAGGAGAGCTGTAAAGAAGGACAGAAGGACAGAAGGACATAGGAGAGCTGTAAAGAAGGACAGAAGGACAGAAGGACATAGGAGAGATGTAAAGAAGGACATAGGAGAGATGTAAAGAATGACATGAGAGATGTAAAGAAGGACAGCAGAGATGCAGCTGGCCCAGAACAGAGCAGCACCTCTTGCCCTTCACAGTAAACAGAGGGCTAATATCAACAAGATGCATTCCAGTCTCACTTGGCTTAAAGTAGATGAAAGACTGACTGTGTCACTTCTTATTTTATGAGAAATATTACTGTGATGAAAATACAAAATAGTCTGTATCATCAAATAACATATAGTTCTGACTGACATGCCTGCCCCACCAGACAGTATTGTATAGAGCCATGGTTACATGGAACCCCCCTCCATCAAAAACATCACAACACAACGCCCCTCCCCTACCTGACCTAAATAATTGGTCTATGTAAAACCATGTGGTTGTCCTGAGTGGTTTACAGCACAGGTCCTTGTGTATTTCTACATGGATTTTAAACGGATGTCATTCTGTCCTCGAGCTGCTCTGGTCTGTTTGGAGCCCAGGAAGAGTAGCTGATCCAAATCAAATCCTAAAATTAGCCCGTCTGCTTAATAAACAAAAGCACAAACATAGACTGTCTTCGACGTAAAGAGAAGCAGGCGTTCTGTGTGGGCCGGCCAGGGAGCGGAGAGGTGGTTGTGGAAATCAGCGTCAAACAAATGAGGGACGGAGAAGAAAGGAGCACCGGGCAGTCAGAGAGAGAGACTCCCACAAGAGATGCTTTGTCATGGCGACAGGACTTAACTGAATCTCCGTAAAGGCACAACTTACTGCACCTATGCAGACTATACACCAGCCTCTCAATTCCCTCTTTAGAGCATCAATATTATCATAGGTTAGACTATGTATGGAATGGAAACCAATAACCACAAACAATGCAAGGTGAATCCTGCGCTATAATTAGTTGGTTAGGCTACAGATGACGGCCGCGCCACTGGGTCTCACCCACCTGCCTCCAGCGTGCTGTTGCACTGCCAGATCTCAGACGACGCTGCTTTCCAGCACGCCTCCCACAGTGAGAAGCAGTACTGGTCGTCAGCGGTCACCCATGCCGGGCTCATCACGGCTCCAACGTCTAAGCACAGCGCCAGAAACACGCACACCAGTCCCACCAACTTCAAAGGCGTCAGCGCCGAGACGCGCACCTCCTCTGTCTCGCTAACAGACGAAGACATTATTGCAGGTTTCCGCTGACTGGGAGACTCGCCAGGGCGTTATGCTGCTGTCTGATGTCGCGTTGTGGCTTCTAGAATTCCCCAATGATCCGTGTTTACATGTAGAATCTAAAGGAGTCACTGGAGATGAGAGAGTCTGGGCTACCGCTCTGCCGCTGCGCTGTAGCTGATGATGATGATGCCAGTGCAGCGCACCGGCTCTTCCGTTCCAGTAGTGACGTAATGACATCGCTGCCTGAAAATTCTCTCCAAGACACACCGGGTCTTCAGGGTCTTTTTGAGTCTCTCTCTCCATAAATCGCTGGTCTTACATTAGAAAGTGAAAGCTGGCAAGGGAAATATATGTGAGTGTCTCTGCATCAGTGATAGTGACAGTGTGATTGCAATCACTCCATTGACAGGCCAGAGACTGAAGACTGCTGACTCCATTGTTTTTAGCCAGGGGAGGAAAGTCACTGCTTCAGCATTAAGACTCCCAGACACTGCAATAAACATGCACTCACTTCCAATTAGACACACAAACAGGCAGAGAAACAGGTTGGCAGGCAGGCAGCCAACAGACAGACAGGCAGCTGACAGAAAGGCAGGCAGACAGACAGACAGACAGACAGACAGACAGACAGACAGACAGACAGACAGACAGACAGACAGAAGGCAGGCAGCCCACAGACAGTCAGGCAGACAGACAGTCAGGCAGGCAGGCAGACAGACAGAAGGCAGGCAGCCCACAGACAGTCAGGCAGACAGACATACAGACAGACAGACAGACAGACAGATAGACAGACAGACAGACAGACAGACAGACAGACAGACAGACAGACAGACAGACAGAAGGCAGGCAGCCCACAGACAGGCAGGCAGACAGACAGACAGACAGACAGACAGACAGACAGACAGACAGACAGACAGACAGACAGACAGACAGACAGAAGGCAGGCAGCCCACAGACAGTCAGGCAGACAGACAGTCAGGCAGGCAGGCAGACAGACAGAAGGCAGGCAGCCCAGACAGACAGACAGACAGACAGACAGACAGACAGACAGACAGACAGACAGACAGACAGACAGACAGACAGACAGACAGACAGACAGACAGACAGACAGACAGACAGACAGACAGACAGACAGACACTGCATGTACCAATATACAGTATATGCAAAAATCTATCTATTGCATAGAACTTGTTACTAACATGAGAATGGTAATAGGGCCTCAGATTTACATAAGTAGGCCTGTCACACTGGGTCCTGTCACACTGGGTCCACTAAGAATACTGTGAGTCTCCAGTCTACTTTTAACTGCCTATTGTTCCAGAGTTGGGAGTTTGAAGTTTCTCTCAGTAGTTTCTTCACTCTCTTCCCTGGTTCCCATGACAGCCAGGCAGCAGCACCTGCTGTGAACAGTCTCATAATGGGAGTTATTAGGATCCTGCATTAGCATATCTCATATCCTGCTGCCTGCCTGCCTGCCTGCCTGCCGTCTCAGTCTCACTCTACCTGGCTCTGTTTCTGCTTCAATAGACTGTCTGCCGAGACCTGCCGCTGCCGAGGAAAGGTGCAAAATGGGTTTGCAGCTTACTTATTGTCATTATAGAGACACACACACAGACACACAGACACACACACACACACACACACACACACATACATACACACACACACACACACACACACACACACACAGAGAGCAATAGCTGTGGATTAAGGGAAGGAATCATCAGTGAGTCAACTAATGGCTTGAGGATAAATCAATAGAGACAGAGCCCTGGAGACCACAATGCATCTGGATAAACAAGCAGAGAACCAGACGGAGCCCTGGAGACCACAATGCAGAGAACCAGACGGAGCCACTGCAGCCCTGGATAAACAAGCAGAGAACCAGACGGAGCCCTGGAGACCACAATGCATCTGGATAAACAAGCAGACAACCAGACGGAGCCCTGGAGACCACAATGCATCTGGATAAACAAGCAGAGAACCAGACGGAGCCCTGGAGACCACAATGCATCTGGATAAACAAGCAGAGAACCAGACGGAGCCCTGGAGACCACAATGCATCTGGATAAACAAGCAGACAACCAGACGGAGCCCTGTAGACCACAATGCATCTGGATAAACAAGCAGAGAACCAGACGGAGCCCTGGAGACCACAATGCATCTGGATAAACAAGCAGAGAACCAGACAGAGCCACCTCATACTTACCTACTGCAGCACCACTGACAAACAGATAGAATCCACCTCATACTTACCTACTGCAGTGCCACTGGCAAACAGATAGAATCCACCTCATACTTACCTACTGCAGCACCACTGACAAACAGATAGAATCCACCTCATACTTACCTACTGCAGTGCCACTGACAAACTTGCTAGAGTAAATGATTTAAAGGAGTCCATTTATGGAGTCTTAAAGCCAAGTAAACAAGAGTACGTATATTTCATTCAAGTTCTCTAACGTTAGCTAGATCTCCTAGTAGTACTGTTGTGATAATTACGTTCATTGTGTTGTGTAAGAGTTAAGGGCCATCCACCAGACCAATAACTATAACGATAACTATGATTAACTAGGCTACATAACTATAAAACGTTGGTGAGCGTAGACACTAGAGGACATTTGATCGTTTGTCGTTCTACAGTCCTGCACCTGTCAATCAACTGATCAACGCATCCTACTGCACACTGCCTATTTATAAGGTGGTAACGTAAAACCATTCATGAGGTCTCTAACGCACAGATACAGGTTCAGACCATTCATGAGGTCTCTAGTACACAGATACTGGTTCAGACAATTCAAAAGGTCTCTAGTACACAGATACTGGTTCAGACAATTCATAAGGTCTCTAGTACACAGATACTGGTTCAGACAATTCATAAGGTCTCTAGTACACAGATACTGGTTCAGACCATTCATGAGGTCTCTAGTACACAGATACAGGTTCAGACCATTCATGAGGTCTCTAGTACACAGATACTGGTTCAGACCATTCATGAGGTCTCTAGTACACAGATACAGGTTCAGACCTTTCATGAGGTCTCTAGTACACAGATACTGGTTCAGACAATTCATGAGGTCTCTAGTACACAGATACTGATACTGGTTCAGACCATTCATGAGGTCTCTAGTACACAGATACTGGTTCAGACCATTCATGAGGTCTCTAGTACACAGATACAGGTTCAGACCATTCATGAGGTCTCTAGTACACAGATACTGGTTCAGACCATTCATGAGGTCTCTAGTACACAGATACTGGTTCAGACAATTCATAAGGTCTCTAGTACACAGAGACTGGTTCAGACCATTCATGAGGTCTCTAGTACACAGATACAGGTTCAGACCATTCATGAGGTCTCTAGTACACAGATACAGGTTCAGACCATTCATGAGGTCTCTAGTACACAGATACAGGTTCAGACCATTCATGAGGTCTCTAGTACACAGATACAGGTTCAGACCATTCATGAGGTCTCTAGTACACAGATACAGGTTCAGACCATTCATGAGGTCTCTAGTACACAGATACAGGTTCAGACCATTTGGTGCTTTCACGGTGTGTTCATTGTCATAGTCACAACTGCAAATAATACTTCAATTTACATGTAGGCCTAATGAGAAATAATATAGTAACTTGCATTTAAATGTCACAACTAAACAACAAACGCCATTTAGCATGCGCATATTTGTCAGAATATCATTGCCTCGTTGCTCAAGTGGTTTGTGGATGATTTCCATTTTTCTAATGGTTATCAATTCCTTTGGGTCTAATTTTCCACTGTGTTCATCTCTACATGTCCAGTGCAATTATTTGCAACGCAACAATGTTTTCATAATCGGCCAAAAGTCATCAATCACACCAATGCACTTTCTCTCCTCAACTTTCACCGAAATGCATTTGCTGTAGGCCTGTTTTACATTCAGCAATTAGTAAAAGCAAGCCTGCTTCTTTCCCCAAATAGGCTATTAGTCTTAGTATTTAAAAATAGTAAAATAAATGTCCTATAGCTTTCCTGGGATTTCACGAGAAGAGGAATGGCCTATTGCGTAACGGTAGTCTTGCGTTGCATATAGCCTGTTGCGCCTAGCGGTAGTCTTGCGTTGCATATAGCCTATTGCGTAGCGGTAGTCTTGCGTTGCATATAGCCTGTTGCGTAGCGGTAGTCTTGCGTTGCATATAGCCTGTTGCGAACGGGAACAGCTGGAAGAGAGAGATTAGTGATGTGTAGTGGAAGTAAGAAGCTGAATATTAGCCAGATATTAGGACATTCATTAGCTAAATATTAGGTATATAGGCTAAATATTAGGTATATAGGCTAAATATTAGGTATATAGGCTAAATATTAGGTATATGGGCTAAATATTAGGTATATGGGCTAAATATTAGGTATATGGGCTAAATATTAGGTATATAGGCTAAATATTAGGTATATAGGCTAAATATTAGGTATATAGGCTAAATTTTAGGTATATAGGCTAAATATTAGGTATATAGGCTAAATATTAGGTATATAGGCTAAATATTAGGTATATAGGCTAAATATTAGGTATATGGGCTAAATATTAGGTATATAGGCTAAATATTAGGTATATAGGCTAAATATTAGGTATATAGGCTAAATATTAGGTATATAGGCTAAATATTAGGTATATGGGCTAAATATTAGGTATATAGGCTAAATATTAGGTATATAGGCTAAATATTAGGTATATGGGCTAAATATTAGGTATATAGGCTAAAAATTAGGTATATAGGCTAAATATTAGGTATATGGGCTAAATATTAGGTATATGGGCTAAATATTAGGTATATAGGCTAAATATTAGGTATATAGGCTAAATGTTAGGTATATGGGCTAAATATTAGGTATATAGGCTAAATATTAGGTATATAGGCTAAATATTAGGTATATGGGCTAAATATTTACCTGGCAAAGTGCAAGAAAAGAAAGTGCCCAGATTGTGAAATGGCAGATCTGTAGGTCGTTCCTCCAGGCTGCGCTCTGTGGTCCCCGGGCACGCAAAGCTCCACTATTGATTAAGCGTAGGCCTACAGACAATTATTATACCTGGGCTACAGCAACACAATGCAACGAGGAAGTTATTATTGTTATCGAGTGAGTGCATAATTATTGTTCATCGGCTGTAAACTGCAGTGATGTAGACTAATTTAAATAACTGCTCAAACGTCCTGTTTTGTTTCATGAGGAGATAACTTGCCTACAGCCTAGACCTGATTATGCAACCATTTGGATCAGTTTGGGTTTATCTTTGACAGTTTAGAAGGACAAGAAAGGCACACTACATGACCAAAAGTATGGTGACAACTGCTCGTTGAACATCTCCTTGCAAAATCATGGGCATGGCCACTCTTCTGGGAAGGCTTTCCACGAGATGTTGGAACATTGCTGCTGGGCTGCTGATGCCTCCATTCAGCCACAAGCGCATTAGTGAGGTTGGGCACAGATATTGGCCGATTAGGCCTGGCTCGCAGTCAGTGATCCAATTCATCCGAAAGCTGTTCAATGGGGTTGAGGTCAGGGCTCTGTGCAGGCCAGTCAAGTTCTTCCATCCTGATCTTGACAAACCATTTCTGTATGGACCTCGCTTTGTGCATGGTGGTATTGTCATTCTGAAACAGGAAAGGGCCTGACTTGTTGTAAAGGTGGCCTCCTATGACAGTGCCACGTTGAAAGTCACTGAGTGCCACAATTATTGGCACCCCATCATTCAATACTTTGTGTAACCTCCCTTTACCAAGATAACAGCTCTGAGTCTTCTCCTATAATTTTGACACTGTAAACCATGCGATACTTTTGGGTAAGCTATCATCAATAGGACTGGGATTGGATGCCTGTCGTTGGTTTCATGACTATCTAAAGGATGGAAGTCAGGCTGTTAGAGTCGACGGCATCCAGTCGGAGCCATTGGAGTTGGTTAAAGGGGTCCCACAAGGTTCTATACTTGGTCCATTACTGTTCACTCTCTACATAAACAATATCGGTGATGAGATAAGTGTTAAATTCATTTATATGCTGATGACACTGTCATGTACTCTTATCGCTTCAACAGCTGACCAAGCATTATCACTATTGGAGACAGATTTTAAGATTTCACAAGGGTCTTTTATACAGCTGAAACTAGTTTTAAATGCAAAGAAAACACATTTTAATGATTTTTAATAGGTTCAAAAGGTTGGTTGAAAATACACTTGAACTCACAAGCTTAGATGATCCACGAATGAATCAGGTCTCTGCATATAAATACTTAGGGACATGATTGGATGATGAACTGTCTTTTAAAATGCATATTGATGAACTTTGACGAACTTTGTAAACGGCTAAACATCAAGCTAGGCTCCCTCTATAGAAACAGGACATGTTTGTCCTCTACAAATAGTAGAACAATTGCGCAAGCTACTTTTATGTCTGTTATAGACCATGGGGATATTATCTACATGCATGCTACGGCATCAACACTTAAATCGCTGGATGCTACAGTACTTATCATTGCAGGTGCTAGCTACAGAACTCACCACTGTGTTTTATGTCAAAATGCGGCTTGGACTTCGCTGTCCGTGAGACGAGAACAACATGCTCTCGTGTTTGTCTATAAAGCACCTCTGAATAAACGACCTTCTTATTTATCATCACTCATCAATATTATAATTAGAATTCCTAACACCAGGTCTCAAGCATGGATTACACTTGAGGCCCATGCGGTTTCCACAGAGTTGGATATGGCTGCCTTTTCCTGTTACGCTCCTTGCCTATGGAATAGTCTGCAGACTAAACTTAGACTTGAGACTCTTGTCCCTCTGTTGCTCATTTTAAATATTTATTGGAGGATTTGTATTTTTGTATTGCTTGTAACTGTTTTGGGTAATGCAAGTTATTGTGCTGTTAGCGGAATAACCTGTTAGGGGAATAACCTGTTAGGGGAACAACCTGTTAGGGGAATAACCTGTTAGGGGAACAACCTGTTAGGGGAATAACCTGTTAGGGGAACAACCTGTTAGGGGAATAACCTGTTAGGGGAACAACCTGTTAAGGGAATAACCTGTTAGGGGAACAACCTATTAGGGGAATAACCTGTTAGGGGAATAACCTGTTAGGGAACAACCTGTTAGGGAATAACCTGTTAGGGGAATAACCTGTTAGGTGAACAACCTGTTAGGGGAATAACCTGTTAGGGAATAACCTGTTAGAACAACCTGTTAGGGGAATAACCTGTTAGGGGAATAACCTGTTAGGGAATAACCTGTTAGGGAATAACCGATGTGTAAGTGTAACAATCTGCTGCTGTATTTGTTTGTGTTATCTGTGATGGTTTTGTTTGTCTTGTGTAGTTTCTTAATCATTGTACCTAAACTGTATGTGTAAACATGTATACGCAGGGCCCAGCTGTAACAGAGACCTTGGTCTCAGTCTGTGTTCCTTGTAGAAATAAAGGTAGAATAATAATGCATAATGAGGTTGGAGAACACATGGTAAGGGATCTGAGACCATTCCTCCATACAGAATCTCTCCAGATCCTTCAGATTCCGAGGTCTACGCTTGTGGACTCTCCTCTTCAGCTCATCACGTGGGTTTTAAATGGGGTTTAGGTCAGGGGACTGGGATGGCCATGGCAACACCTTGATTCTGTGGTCAGTGAAACATTTCTGTGTTGATTTTGAGGTGTGCTTTGGATCATTGTCCTGCTGGAAGATCCAACCACGGCCCAGTTTATAAGCTTCCTAACAGAGGCAGTCCGGTTTAGATTTAATATCTGCTGGTACTTGATGGAGTCCATGATACCATGTATCCTCACAAGTGGTCCAGGGCCTTTGGAAGAAAAACAGCCCCACAACATCAAAGATCCATCACCAGACTTCACAGTGGGGATGAGGTACTTTCTGTATGGATATCTTTCTGTCTACACCAATCCCACCTCTGGTGTTGGTTTCCAAAAAGCTCTACTTTGGTCTCATCTGACCATTGTCAGGTGTAACTGGCTGTAAGGGAGTCAGACGCAGGAGAGCAGAAGTTGGGGAGACAAAGGAGCCTTTTATTTCGGCGAACAAAAACCCACAGCACTAAGAACCCTAAACACAATATGGGTTGACATAACCCACAGCACTAAGAACCCTAAACACAATATGGGTTGACATAACCCACAGCACTAAGAACCCTAAACACAATATGGGTTGACATAACCCACAGCACTAAGAACCCTAAACACAATATGGGTTGACATAACCCACAGCACTAAGAACCCTAAACACAATATGGGTTGACATAACCCACAGCACTAAGAACCCTAAACACAATATGGGTTGACATAACCCACAGCACTAAGAACCCTAAACACAATATGGGTTGACATAACCCACAGCACTAAGAACCCTAAACACAATATGGGTGGACATAACCCAGCGCAGACCAGTCTAGCTAGCGTGCACATACACGAAACAACAAACAATTCCACACACAGACATGGGGTGGGAATAGAGGGTTATATACACGTCTAATACTGAGGGAATTGAAACCGGGTGTGTAGGAAAACAAGACAAGACAAATGGAAAAATGAAAGGTGGATTGGCGATGGCTAGAAAACCGGACGTCGACCGCCGAACTAGCAGCTAGCTAAAGTTAGGCTCTGTGTTTTTAGCTTGCTACATAAATAGATACGCTAGCCTTTTAGCCAGGTTATGACTGACTTGTGATCATTGCCCTTGCTAGTTTGATTGTATTGATTGTATTCCCACCTTTAGTTACATTCGTTCGTTATTGTCTAAAATATTGAGTCGTTGAAACTGAAACAGTGCATCCTGAATGGAGGCAGCAAACAACGTACCAGGCCAGCTGTGTTACAACCTGATGGTCATATCTTCTGGACTATCAACACATGTACTGGTGAATTATATGAATCATGCATAGAACTGCATCCATCTATTCTGCCAACAATGTCTTAGTGTACATCATGGAATGCTGAGTCAAATAGAATCTATTTTTAAAACCTCACATTAAGTTGGTTTGTAGCATAAACTGGGAATTTTATATTTTTGACTGATATTATGATGGTCTGTTTCATAGATGCAAAGTAGTTGGAACGCTGTCAGTTCCACTTTAACCCTAAACCAAACCCTAAACCTAACTCCTACCCCTAACCCCAAACCCTAAACATAACTCCTAACCTTAACCCTAAACCTAACTCCTACCCCTAACCCCAAACCCTAAACATAACTCCTAACCTTAACCCTAAACCTAACTCCTAACCCTACCCCTAACCTTAACTCCAAACCCTAAACCTAACTCCTACCCCTACCCCTAACCTTAACCCAAACCTAACTCCTAACCCTACCCTACCCTTAACCTTAACCCCAAACCTAACTCCTAACCCTACCCCTAACCTTAACCCTAAACTTAACTCCTATCCTTAACCCTAAACCTAACTCCTAACCCTAACCTTAACCCCAAACCTAACCCTTAAACCTGAAATTACACGCAAAATGTCCTGACTTTTCAGAATTTACATTTGTTTCCTGTCTTGTCAGGACATTCTGGTCTGAAAACAGGATATGAAAACAAGTCAGCACACACACACACTTATGAAACACAGCCAGGGATATCTCTCAGTGAGGCAGGACCCATGATGATAAAGAGAAAAGAGGTTTCAGAAGTCATCAGTGCATGGAGACAGAGAGACAGAAGAGAGCTCAACTGAGAAGGATGAAATCTCTAAAGTTGAGCTGCTTGTTTCTCTCTCCCTGTCTCTCTCCTGCTCTCTCCCCTGTCATTTACGGCAGGGGATACTCACTGCGAGGAGAGGGGCTTTGCAGCATTAATTAGATTTCACATCAAAGAGCGAGACAGTTGCTTCGTTGGGAGCGTGTGCCCGGCCGTGATTGGCTAATCGCTCTCACAGGTGATATACACACTCGAACTCTGCGCTCTGAGTTCCCTCTAACCTTGTTCAGCCTGCTGGTTTAGTGCAGGCTGAACTAGGTCTGTAACTGAAGCCTGTCTAGCTGTCAGCTAGAGCCATACACTGGTACCATCCACTTTGCTCTTGTGATCTCAACAGCAGGCCCTTCTCTGCTCAGGTGGAGTTCAATACCACATGATAATGGACAGAGACAGTCTCAGGTGGAGTTCAATACCACATGATAATGGACAGAGACAGTCTCAGGTGGAGTTCAATACCACATGATAATGGACAGAGACAGTCTCAGGTAGAGTTCAGTACCACGTGATAATGGACAGAGACAGTCTCAGGTAGAGTTCAGTACCACATGATAATGGACAGAGACAGTCTCAGGTAGAGTTCAGTACCACATGATAATGGACAGAGACAGTCTCAGGTAGAGTTCAATACCACATGGTAATGGACAGAGACAGTCTCAGGTAGAGTTCAGTACCACGTGATAATGGACAGAGACAGTCTCAGAGAGTTCAGTACCACGTGATAATGGACAGAGACAGTCTCAGGTAGAGTTCAGTACCACGTGATAATGGACAGAGACAGTCTCAGGTAGAGTTCAGTACCACGTGATAATGGACAGAGACAGTCTCAGGTAGAGTTCAGTACCACGTGATAATGGACAGAGACAGTCTCAGGTAGAGTTCAGTACCACGTGATAATGGACAGAGACAGTCTCAGGTAGAGTTCAGTACCACGTGATAATGGACAGAGACAGTCTCAGGTAGAGTTCAGTACCACGTAATGGACAGAGACAGTCTCAGGTAGAGTTCAGTACCACGTGATAATGGACAGAGACAGTCTCAGTACCACGTGGACAGAGACAGTCAGAGTTCAGTACCACGTGATAATGGACAGAGACAGTCTCAGGTAGAGTTCAGTACCACGTGATAATGGACAGAGACAGTCTCAAGTAGAGTTCAGTACCATGTGATAATGGACAGAGACAGTCTCCGGTCCAGAATCTCCAGATGTTCATCACTTTTGGCTTTACAACAGACAAATATAGTAGCCTACACTCAGCAATCATAAACAGTGTTTTGTGTGAACCCATAAGGGATGTCAATGTGACTTCATATTGTGTCCTGCTGAAGTCTATTATTCAGAGAAGGACTTAGCTGTTTTCCTTCTAATCTCGATCCAGGATCAATCTGTTCCCTAATCCAAACCTACGCTCTGATATGATCAATACAAGTGAATATTAATGCTGCCTAAATAAATGAGATAATGTCTCTCTCTCTCTCTGTCTCTAAACCAGAGTCTGTTTCGTCCAGTTAAGACTAAATGACAGGCTAAGTAATTAGAGGGGAGATCATCCGTCTTGGAATTCAGGGTGAGAGAAAGACCCCTGGTTCACTGGCCTGGATGACAAGAGGGAGTTCACCCCCACATGCATATGAACACACACATCTCAATTGAGAACAGACTGAGAACGTCTCCAAAGTCATGCCAAGTGCATAAAAGAATGTCCATATGGTCAGAGGTCAACAGAAATCTAATTATGACAACGAGGTGAAGTACAGGCACTTTAATTATTCAAACCTCCTGTATGATCATTTCAATGACACAGGAATGGGGTGGGGGTGTAGTGTGAGAATCTCTCTATCTGATCTGTGAGGCGGAGGCTCTGTGTTTGATGGGGGAGGAGTTCGCCATGGCTGGGAGATGAAGGTTCCGGGACACAAAGTTCCTCTGGCGGACATCAGTGGGAGGGAGTTCCCTGGAAGAGGTGTTCCCATTGGAGGAGGCAGAGTGGGGTGGGGTGTAAGCAGGCGTGGTTCCTTTCACCTCGTACGTCCACTGCATGTCTGCTGTCTGGGGGAGGGACAAGCATCTGTCAATCAGTGAGGTGTGTGTGTCTGCTGTCTGGGGGAGGGACAAGCAGCTGTCAGCCAGTGAGGTGTGTGTGTCTGCTGTCTGGGGGAGGGACAAGCAGCTATCAGCCAGTGAGGTGTGTGTGTCTGCTGTCTGGGGGAGGGACAAGCAGCTGTCAGCCAGTGAGGTGTGTGTGTCTGCTGTCTGGGGGAGGGACAAGCAGCTGTCAGCCAGTGAGGTGTGTGTGTCTGCTGTCTGGGGGAGGGGGAGCATCTGTCAGCCAGTGAGGTGTGTGTCTATATCTGTTGCCCTGATCCTTACACTACAAAAAAAAGGGTTCCAAAAGGGTTCTTTGGCTTTCCCCATAGGAGAACCCTTTTTGGTTCCAGGTAGAACCCTTTTTGGTTCCAGGTAGAACCATTTTTTGATTCCAGGTAGAACTCTTTTGGATTCTATATAGAAAGAACCCTATGTAGAAAGAATCTTATTTCTACATGGAACCCAAAAGGGTTCTTCCAGAGGTTCTCCTATGGGAACAGTCGAAGAGCCCTTTTATCTTCTAGATAGCACCTTTTTTAGCTACGCGTGTAGTCGTGTGTTACTAGCCAGACATACCTGGACCAGCAGCGTAGCGTGGTGTCTCTTGCTGTACATGGAGGAGGTGAAGGAGACGGTGAGGAGGGTACCGGCTGACCCCACTGGGAGGAGCTCACCTGAGGAGGGACACACCTGGAACTCACTGCCCCCACCTGGCAGGAACCCTGCTGTGAATGGCTCTGGGTACCTGCCACATAGACATGCAGGAACACACACATAGATAGGGTAAGTGTCAGAGAAACACACACACATAGACACCCCCCCACACACACACACACACACAGACACACACACACACACACACACACACACACACACACACACAGCTTGACCTGGTCTGGCTGGTCAGTCTGAAGCCCACAGCAGAGGTCTTGTGTAGCCCTGCAGCGTTAATGGTGATGACATCATCAACCTGCGGCTCGGTGGAGATGAGGCTGATGGGAAACTTCCAGAGCCCACCTGTCAAACACTGAACCGCCAGGACAGCTGAACACCTAGGGAGAGGAGGAGAGGAGGGGAGGAGGGGATGGGAGAAGAGAGGAGGGGAGGGGAGAAGAGAGGAGGGGAGGGGAGAAGAGAGGAGGAGAGGGGAGAAGAGAGGAGAGGAGAGGAGGGGAGAAGAGAGGAGGGGAGGGAAGAGGAGGGGAGAAGAGAGGAGGGGAGGGGAGAAGAGAGGAGGAGAGGGGAGAAGAGAGGAGAGGAGAGGAGGGGGAGAAGAGAGGAGGGGAGGAGAAAGGAGGGGAGAAGAGAGGGGGAGAAGAGAGGAGAAGAGAGGGGGAGGAGAGAGGAGGGGAGAAGAGAGGAGGGGGGAGGGGAGAGGAGGGAGGAGAGAGGAGGGGAGGAGAGAGGAGGGGAGAAGAGAGGAAGGGAGAAGAGAGGAGAAGAGAGGGGGAGGAGAGAGGAGGGGAGAAGAGAGGAGGGGAGGAGGGGAGGGGAGAAGAGAGGAGGGGAGAAGAGAGGAGAAGAGAGGGGAGGAGAGAGGAGGGGAGAAGAGAGGAGGGGATGGGAGAAGAGAGGAGGAGAGGGAAGAGAAGGGGAGGGGAGAAGAGAGGAGAGGAGGGGAGAAGAGAGGAGGGGAGAAGAGAGGAGAGGAGAGGAGAAGAGAGGAGGGGAGGGAAGAGGAGGGGAGGGGAGGGGAGAAGAGAGGAGGGGAGAAGAGAGGAGGGGAGAAGAGAGGAGGGGAGGGGAGGAGGGGATGGGAGAAGAGAGGAGGAGAGGGGAGAAGAGAGGAGGGGAGGGAAGAGGAGGGGAGAAGAGAGGAGGGGGTAGAAGAGAGGAGTGGAGAAGAGAGGAGAGGGGGAAGAGAGAGGAGGGTAGAGGAGGGGAGGGAGAGGGGAACACAAATAGATACAGCCTCTGAAGAGTAATTATTAGTAATTAGTAATTAAGTCATGCACTTTATCTGATGTTAGTTTGCTACCTGGATTTCTAGAAGGTGCAGAGCTGAGAGCCAGTGTGTGTGTGTGTGTGATATGCATGTGTTTGTATGTGTGTGATATGTGTGTGTTTGTGTGTGTGTGTGTGTGTGTGTGTGTGTGTGTGTGTGTGTGTGTGTGTGTGTGTGTGATATGCGTGTGTTTGTGTGTGTGATATGCGTGTGTTTGTGTGTGTGTGTAATATGCGTACGTTTGTGTGTGTGTGTGTGTGTGTGTGTGTGTCTATGTGATCTCCCTTACCTGAGAGGTTTGTAAGGGGTGAAGATGATGTTGATGGTGAGAGAGACGATGCCAGAGTGGGGGTCTCTGTGACAGTTCAGTAGAGACAGGGTTACACAGCCCTCCAGCTGGGACCGCTCAGCATCACTGTTATAACACACCTCACATAGGAAGTCTTCTAGAGCCAGCCTGAAGCCTGCTGCTAACACATGGATGGACACACACACACACTGACTCAGTACTGGTACTCTGTGTATATAGGCAAGTTATCATTGACTCAGTACTGATACTCTGTGTATATAGGCAAGTTATCATTGACTCAGTACTGGTACTCTGTGTATAGGCAAGTTATCATTGACTCAGTACTGATACTCTGTGTATATAGCCAAGTTATCATTGACTCAGTACTGGTACTCTGTGTATATAGGCAAGTTATCATTGACTCAGTACTGATACTCTGTATATATAGACTCAGCAAGTTATCATTGACTCAGTACTGATACTCTGTGTATATAGGCAAGTTATCATTGACTCAGTACTGATACTCTGTGTATATAGGCAAGTTATCATTGACTCAGTACTGATACTCTGTGTATATAGCCAAGTTATCATTGACTCAGTACTGGTACTCTGTGTATATAGGCAAGTTATCATTGACTCAGTACTGATACTCTGTATATATAGGCAAGTTATCATTGACTCAGTACTGATACTCTGTGTATATAGGCAAGTTATCATTGACTCAGTACTGATACTCTGTGTATATAGCCAAGTTATCATTGACTCAGTACTGATTATCATTGACTCAGTACTGATACTCTGTGTATATAGCCAAGATATCATTGACTCAGTACTGATACTGATACTGTGTATATAGCCAAGTTATCATTGACTCAGTACTGATACTCTGTGTATATAGCCAAGTTATCATTGACTCAGTACTGATACTCTGTGTATACAGCCAAGTTGGCTGACAGCTGTGGTATATCAGACAGTTTACCACAGAGATGATAAAACATGTATTTTTACTGCTCTAATTACGTTGGTAACCAGTTTATAATATCAATAAGGCACCTGGGGGGTTTGTGGTATAGGGCCAATATACCACGGCTAAAGGCTGTGTCCAGGCTCTCCGCGTTGAGATGTGCCTAAGAACAGCCCTTAGCTGTGGTCTATTGGCCATATACCACACCCCCTCGGGCCTTATTGCTTAATGATATCATTGTTAGTCTACACCTGTTGTTTACCAAGCATGTGACAAATACAATTGCATTTGATTTGACACACACACTCACTATCCACCCTGACTTTGTCAAAACAGCAATATGGTGTGTGTTGTCAGGAGACTAGACACATCCTACAAGGAGAATGATGAGGTGTGTGTTGTCAGGAGACTAGACACATCCTACAAGGAGAATGATGATGTGTGTGTTGTCAGGAGACTAGACACATCCTACAAGGAGAATGATGATGTGTGTGTTGTCAGGAGATTAGACACATCCTACAAGGAGAATGATGATGTGTGTGTTGTCAGGAGACTAGACACATCCTACAAGGAGAATGATGATGTGTGTGTTGTCAGGAGATTAGACACATCCTACAAGGAGAATGATGATGTGTGTGTTGTCAGGAGATTAGACACATCCTACAAGGAGAATGATGATGTGTGTGTTGTCAGGAGACTAGACACATCCTACAAGGAGAATGATGAGGTGTGTGTTGTCAGGAGACTAGACACATCCTACAAGGAGAATGATGATGTGTGTGTTGTCAGGAGACTAGACACATCCTACAAGGAGAATGATGAGGTGTGTGTTGTCAGGAGACTAGACACATCCTACAAGGAGAATGATGATGTGTGTGTTGTCAGGAGACTAGACACATCCTACAAGGAGAATGATGATGTGTGTGTTGTCAGGAGACTAGACACATCCTACAAGGAGAATGATGATGTGTGTGTTGTCAGGAGATTAGACACATCCTACAAGGAGAATGATGATGTGTGTGTTGTCAGGAGACTAGACACATCCTACAAGGAGAATGATGAGGTGTGTGTTGTCAGGAGACTAGACACATCCTACAAGGAGAATGATGAGGTGTGTGTTGTCAGGAGATTAGACACATCCTACAAGGAGAATGATGAGGTGTGTGTTGTCAGGAGACTAGACACATCCTACAAGGAGAATGATGATGTGTGTGTTGTCAGGAGACTAGACACATCCTACAAGGAGAATGATGATGTGTGTGTTGTCAGGAGATTAGACACATCCTACAAGGAGAATGATGATGTGTGTGTTGTCAGGAGACTAGACACATCCTACAAGGAGAATGATGATGTGTGTGTTGTCAGGAGACTAGACACATCCTACAAGGAGAATGATGAGGTGTGTGTTGTCAGGAGACTATCCTACAAGAGAATGATGATGTGTGTGTTGTCAGGAGACTAGACACATCCTACAAGGAGAATGATGATGTGTGTGTTGTCAGGAGACTAGACACATCCTACAAGGAGAATGATGATGTGTGTGTTGTCAGGAGATTAGACACATCCTACAAGAGAATGATGAGGTGTGTGTTGTCAGGAGACTAGACACATCCTACAAGGAGAATGATGATGTGTGTTGTCAGGAGATTAGACACATCCTACAAGGAGAATGATGAGGTGTGTGTTGTCAGGAGACTAGACACATCCTACAAGGAGAATGATGATGTGTGTGTTGTCAGGAGACTAGACACATCCTACAAGGAGAATGATGATGTGTGTGTTGTCAGGAGACTAGACACATCCTACAAGGAGAATGATGATGTGTGTGTTGTCAGGAGACTAGACACATCCTACAAGGAGAATGATGATGTGTGTGTTGTCAGGAGACTAGACACATCCTACAAGGAGAATGATGATGTGTGTGTTGTCAGGAGACTAGACACATCCTACAAGGAGAATGATGAGGTGTGTGTTGTCAGGAGACTAGACACATCCTACAAGGAGAATGATGATGTGTGTGTTGTCAGGAGACTAGACACATCCTACAAGGAGAATGATGAGGTGTGTGTTGTCAGGAGACTAGACACATCCTACAAGGAGAATGATGATGTGTGTGTTGTCAGGAGATTAGACACATCCTACAAGGAGAATGATGAGGTGTGTGTTGTCAGGAGACTAGACACATCCTACAAGGAGAATGATGATGTGTGTGTTGTCAGGAGACTAGACACATCCTACAAGGAGAATGATGATGTGTGTGTTGTCAGGAGATTATTATGACGATTATGAACAAGTGGACTTCACTTAACCAGAGTTAGCATTTTATGCTAGGCACTGTGAACATTGTCAGCTGACTAAGTTACCTTGGATATGCTCTGTTGAGACAGAAATGATGCATTACAATTAGCTACATAATCACATCACACACTCTCAGGGTACAGGCCCACACACTCTCAGGGTACAGGCCCACACACTCTCAGGGTACAGGCCCACACACTCTCAGGGTACAGGCCCACACACTCTCAGGGTACAGGCCCACACACTCTCAGGGTACAGGCCCACACACTCTCAGGGTACAGGCCCACACACTCTCAGGGTACAGGCCCACACACTCTCAGGGTACAGGCCCACACACTCTCAGGGTACAGGCCCACACACTCTCAGGGTACAGGCCCACACACTCTCAGGGTACAGGCCCACACACGACAACACACACTCTCAGGGTACAGGCCCACACACGACAACACACACTCTCAGGGTACAGGCCCACACACGACAACACACACAATGACGTGCAACACACACTCACTTCAAACCTAATTTCCAGTGAAGTTGATGTGATCTCACCTGAGGAGGGGGCGCTGATGAGAGTTGTGTCTGTGTTGCTGATGGAGGAGGGGGCCCTGATGAGAGTTGTGTCTGTGTTGCTGACGGAGGAGGGGGCCCTGATGAGAGTTGTGTCTGTGTTGCTGATGGAGGAGGGGCCCTGATGAGAGGTGTGTCTGTGTTGCTGACGGAGGAGGGGGCCCTGATGAGAGTTGTGTATGTGTTGCTGACGGAGGAGGGGGCCCTGATGAGAGTTGTGTCTGTGTTGCTGACGGAGGAGGGGGCCCTGATGAGAGTTGTGTCTGTGTTGCTGATGGAGGAGGGGGCCCTGATGAGAGTTGTGTCTGTGTTGCTGACGGAGGAGGGGCCCTGATGAAGGTTGTGTCTGTGTTGCTGACGGAGGAGCCAGGAACACATCCCGTCAACAGCACCTCCACTCTCTCCTCCACTCGACCGCGAGCCTCACATTCTATCACCGCTGGATAAGAGGGTTCAGGAGGGGCCTCTGGGATGCCATGGATGGGGTAGACCCAGGAGACCAAACGCACCCGGTCCTTCTCTACCTCCACACACCTGTACACAGAGAAACACCTGTTACACACACACACACACACACACACACACACACACACACACACACACACACACACACACTGTACTGACTTGTCCCTCTGGGCCGTGGTGAGTGGTGAGTCCAGGCGGGGAGGTTGAAGAGGGGCTCTAGCTGAACCAGGAGCCAGGCCTGGTGCAGTTGCATGGAGTCAGGGGCAAACACCACAGGAATGTCCACACTGGCCCCCGCAGACACACGCACACCTGGAGCCAACATGGTGGACAGGAGGGACAAGCTTTACTAGTGTATCTAACATGTTGGCTGAAACTCAGGCTAACACCGTGGAGAACAGAGGAACTATGCCTTTCAAGTAAGGCTTGACAGAGAGATGTGTAAGAACTGACCTTGTGTCTGTTTGAGGGGATGCAGAACACTTTCCTGTCACAGATGAAGGACTGGCTTGATCTCTTCTGACCGGGCTCTTCGTCTGATAGGAGAATGAACCATTACTACCATCATGTCTCTACTAGGACTGTTTCCCTGTGTGTCTGGGGTAGGACTATGTCTGTACATGCATACTGTATATGTGTGTGTGTGTCCAGTGTGTGTCCAGTGTGTGTGTCCAGTGTGTGTCCAGTATGTATCCAGTGTGTATCCAGTGTGTGTCCAGTATGTGTCCAGTGTGTGTCCAGTGTGTGTGTCCAGTGTGTGTCCAGTGTGTGTCCAGTGTGTGTGTCCAGTGTGTGTCCAGTGTGTGTGTCCAGTGTGTGTGTCCAGTGTGTGTCCAGTGTGTGTCCAGTGTGTGTGTCCAGTGTGTGTGTCCAGTGTGTGTCCAGTGTGTGTGTCCAGTGTGTGTCCAGTGTGTGTGTCCAGTGTGTGTGTCCAGTGTGTGTCCAGTGTGTGTGTCCAGTGTGTGTTCAGTGTGTGTCCAGTGTGTGTGTCCAGTGTGTGTCCAGTGTGTGTGTGTGTCCAGTGTGTGTCCAGTGTGTGTGTCCAGTGTGTGTGTGTGTGTCAGTGTGTATGTCCAGTGTGTGTCCAGTGTGTATGTCCAGTGTGTGTCCAGTGTGTGTCCAGTGTGTGTGTCCAGTGTGTATGTCCAGTGTGTGTCCAGTGTGTGTGTCCAGTGTGTGTGTCCAGTGTGTGTGTCCAGTATGTGTGTCCAGTGTGTATGTCCATCGTGTGTCCAGTGTGTGCCCAGTGTGTTTCCAGTGTGTGTCCAGTGTGTGTGTCCAGTGTGTATGTCCAGTGTGTGTGTCCAGTGTGTGTCCAGTGTGTGTTCAGTGTGTGTGTCCAGTGTGTGTCCAGTGTGTGTCCAGTGTGTATGTCCAGTGTGTGTCCAGTGTGTGTCCAGTGTGTGTGTCCAGTGTGTATGTCCAGTGTGTGTCCAGTGTGTGTCCAGTGTGTGTGTCCAGTGTGTGTCCGGTATGTGTCCAGTGTGTATGTCCAGTGTGTGTCCAGTGTGTGTCCAGTGTGTGTGTCCAGTCTGTGTCCAGTGTGTGTCCAGTGTGTGTCCAGTGTGTGTCCAGTGTGTATGTCCAGTGTGTGTCCAGTGTGTGTCCAGTGTGTGTGTCCAGTGTGTGTCCAGTCTGTGTCCAGTGTGTCCAGTGTGTGTCCAGTGTGTGTCCAGTGTGTCCAGTGTGTCCAGTCTGTGTCCAGTGTGTTCAGTCTGTGTCCAGTGTGTGTCCAGTGTGTATGTCCAGTGTGTGTCCAGTGTGTGTCCAGTGTGTGTGTCCAGTGTGTGTCCAGTGTGTGTCCAGTGTGTGTCCAGTGTGTATGTCCAGTGTGTGTCCAGTGTGTGTCCAGTGTGTGTGTCCAGTGTGTGTCCAGTCTGTGTCCAGTGTGTCCAGTGTGTGTCCAGTGTGTCCAGTCTGTGTCCAGTGTGTGTCCAGTGTGTCCAGTGTGTCCAGTCTGTGTCCAGTGTGTTCAGTCTGTGTCCAGTCTGTGTCCAGTGTGTGTGTCCAGTGTGTGTCCAGTGTGTCCAGTGTGTGTGTCCAGTGTGTGTCCAGTGTGTCCAGTGTGTGTCCAGTGTGTGTCCAGTGTGTCCAGTCTGTGTCCAGTCTGTGTCCAGTGTGTGTGTCCAGTGTGTGTCCAGTGTGTCCAGTGTGTATGTCCAGTGTGTGTCCAGTGTGTGTCCAGTGTGTGTGTTTGACCTGTGAGTCTGAGGTGCAGCAGGGCTGGGTGTTCAGTAGGGTTCCTGAAGGGGAGGATGATGGAGGAATGAGATCCCACAGGGGAGGCTACAGACAGAGGCTCCATCCTCCCAGGGGTCAGGCCTTCACCACACAGCTGGAAGCTCCAGTGTTCTAACTGGGAGGACAACAACAACTAAATCATTGTCAGCTGACAGATGGAGGAATTACATTTTGGTTAGTTACGTGTGGAAATAGCAGAGAATTCAGAACCATGGATAGTGGAAAAATGTCATTGATTTTGATGAATCTTTGCAATCATCAACAATCATTGTTTCCACCATTGTACTGTGAGTCCATCCTTATCCAACTGCTGTATCAGACAGTCCTTATTCACTTCCTACCTCTTCCACTCTCTCTCTCCAACCCTTCCCCTCTTTCCCTTACGCTCCAACCCTTCCTACCTCTTCCCCTTACCCTCCAACCCTTCCCCTCTTTCCCTTACCCTCCAACCCTTCCTACCTCTTCCCCTTACCCTCCAACCCTTCCTACCTCTTCCCCTCTCTCTCCAACCCTTCCTACCTCTTCCCCTTACCCTCCAACCCTTCCTACCTCTTCCCCTTACCCTACAACCCTTCCTACCTCTTCCCCTTACCCTCCAACCCTTCCTACCTCTTCCCCTTACCCTCCAACCCTTCCTACCTCTTCCCCTTACCCTCCAACCCTTCCCCTCTTTCCCTTACCCTCCAACCCTTCCTACCTCTTCCCCTTACCCTCCAACCCTTCCTACCTCTTCCCCTCTCTCTCAACCCTTCCTACCTCTTCCCCTTACCCTCCAACCCTTCCTACCTCTTCCCCTTACCCTACAACCCTTCCTACCTCTTCCCCTTACCCTCCAACCCTTCCTACCTCTTCCCCTTACCCTCCAACCCTTCCTACCTCTTCCCCTTACCCTCCAACCCTTCCCCTCTTTCCCTTACCCTCCAACCCTTCCTACCTCTTCCCCTTACCCTCCAACCCTTCCTACCTCTTCCCCTTACCCTCCAACCCTTCCCCTCTTTCCCTTCCCCTCCAACCCTTCCTACCTCTTCCCCTTAACCTCCAACCCTTCCTACCTCTTCCCCTTACCCTCCAACCCTTCCTACCTCTTCCCCTTACCCTCCAACCCTTCCTACCTCTTCCCCTTACCCTCCAACCCTTCCTACCTCTTCCCCTTACCCTCCAACCCTTCCTACCTCTTCTCCTCTCTCTCCAACCCTTCCTACCTCTTCCCCTTACCCCCAACCCTTCCTACCTCTTCCCCTTACCCCCAACCCTTCCTACCTCTTCCCCTTACCCTCCAACCCTTTCTACCTCTTTCCCACACTTTCCCACTACACTGTTTATACCTATCCAGACCCTTCATATCTACCACTACCCTGTTTATCCAGACCCTTCAGATCTACCACTACCCTGTTTATCCAGACCCTTCAGATCTACCACTACACTGTTTATACCTATCCAGACCCTTCAGATCTACCACTACACTGTTTATACCTATCCAGACCCTTCAGATCTACCACTACACTGTTTATACCTATCCAGACCCTTCATATCTACCACTACACTGTTTATACCTATCCAGACCTTTCAGATCTACCACTACTGTTTATACCTATCCAGACCCTTCAGATCCACTACTACACTGTTATACCTATCCAGACCTTTCAGATCTACCACTACTGTTTATACCTATCCAGACCTTTCAGATCTACCACTACACTGTTTATACCTATCCAGACCCTTCAGATCCACTACTACACTGTTATACCTATCCAGACCCTTCAGATCCACTACTACACTGTTATACCTATCCAGACAGGTTAGACAGGTGATTTAGGGTTAAACAGGTGGTTTGGGGTTAGACAGGTGGTTTAGGGTTAGACAGGTGGTTCAGGGTTAGACAGGTGGTTTAGGGTTAGACAGGTGGTTTAGGGTTAGACAGGTAATTTAGGGTTAGACAGATGGTTTAGGGTTAGACAGGTGGTTTAGAGTTAGACAGGTGGTTTAGGGTTAGACAGATGATTTTGGGTTAGACAGGTGGTTTAGGGTTAGACAGGTGGTTTAGGGTTAGACAGGTGATTTAGGGTTAGACAGGTGATTTAGGGTTAGACAGGTGGTTTAGGGTTAGACAGATGGTTTAGGGTTAGACAGGTAATTTAGGGTTAGGCAGATGGTTTAGGGTTAGACAGGTGGTTTAGAGTTAGACAGGTGGTTTAGGGTTAGACTTGTGATTTAGGGTTAGACAAGTGGTTTAGAGTTAGACAGGTGGTTTAGAGTTAGACAGGTGGTGTAGGGTTAGACAGGTGGTTTAGGGTTAGACAGGTGATTTAGGGTTAGACAGGTGGTTTAGGGTTAGACAGGTGGTTTAGGGTTAGACAGATGATTTAGGGTTAGACAGGTGGTTTATAGTTAGACAGGTGGTGTAGGGTTAGACAGGTGGTTTAGGGTTAGACAGGTGGTTTAGGGTTAGACAGGTGGTTTAGGGTTAGACAGTTGGTTTAGGGTTAGACAGGTGGTTTAGGGTTAGACAGGTGGTTTAGGGTTAGACAGATGATTTAGGGTTAGACAGGTGGTTTAGAGTTAGACAGGTGGTTTAGGGTTAGACAGGTGGTTTAGAGTTAGACAGGTGGTTTATAGTTAGACAGGTGGTGTAGGGTTAGACAGGTGGTTTGGGGTTAGACAGGTGGTTTAGGGTTAGAAAGGTGGTTTAGGGTTAGACAGATGGTTTAGGGTTAGACAGATGGTTTAGAGTTAGACAGGTGGTTTGGGGTTAGACAGGTGGTTTGGGGTTAGACAGGTGGTTTAGGGTTAAGACAGATGATTTAGGGTTAGACAGGTGATTTAGGGTTAGACAGGTGGTTTAGGGTTAGACAGGTGGTTTAGGGTTAGACAGATGATTTAGGGTTAGACAGGTGGTTTAGAGTTAGACAGGTGGTTTAGGGTTAGACAGGTGGTTTAGGGTTAGACAGGTGGTTTAGGGTTAGACAGGTGGTTTAGGGTTAGACAGATGGTTTAGAGTTAGACAGGTGGTTTGGGGTTAGACAGGTGGTTTGGGGTTAGACAGGTGGTTTAGGGTTAGACAGGTGGTTTAGGGTTAGACAGGTGGTTTAGGATTTGACAGATGGTTTGGGGTTAGACAGGTGGTTTGGGGTTAGACAGGTGGTTTAGGGTTAGACCGGTGGTTTAGGGTTAGACAGATGGTTTAGGGTTAGACAGGTGGTTTAGGGTTAGACAGGTGGTTTAGGGTTAGACAGGTGATTTAGGGTTAGACAGGTGATTTAGGGTTAGACAGGTGGTTTAGGGTTAGACAGATGGTTTAGGGTTAGACAGGTAATTTAGGGTTAGGCAGATGGTTTAGGGTTAGACAGGTGGTTTAGAGTTAGACAGGTGGTTTAGGGTTAGACATGTGATTTAGGGTTAGACAGGTGGTTTAGGGTTAGACAGGTGGTTTAGGGTTAGACAGATGATTTAGGGTTAGACAAGTGGTTTAGAGTTAGACAGGTGGTTTAGAGTTAGACAGGTGGTGTAGGGTTAGACAGGTGGTTTAGGGTTAGACAGGTGATTTAGGGTTAGACAGGTGGTTTAGGGTTAGACAGGTGGTTTAGGGTTAGACAGATGATTTAGGGTTAGACAGGTGGTTTAGAGTTAGACAGGTGGTTTAGGGTTAGACAGGTGGTTTAGAGATAGACAGGTGGTTTATAGTTAGACAGGTGGTGTAGGGTTAGACAGGTGGTTTAGGGTTAGACAGGTGGTGTAGGGTTAGACAGGTGGTTTATAGTTAGACAGGTGGTGTAGGGTTAGACAGGTGGTTTAGGGTTAGACAGGTGATTTAGGGTTAGACAGGTGGTTTAGGGTTAGACAGGTGGTTTAGGGTTAGACAGATGATTTAGGGTTAGACAGGTGGTTTAGAGTTAGACAGGTGGTTTAGGGTTAGACAGGTGGTTTAGAGATAGACAGGTGGTTTATAGTTAGACAGGTGGTGTAGGGTTAGACAGGTGGTCTAGGGTTAGACAGGTGGTGTAGGGTTAGACAGGTGGTTTGGGTTTAGACAGGTGGTTTAGGGTTAGAAAGGTGGTTTAGGGTTAGACAGATGGTTTAGGGTTAGACAGATGGTTTAGAGTTAGACAGGTGGTTTGGGGTTAGACAGGTGGTTTGGGGTTAGACAGATGATTTAGGGTTAGACAGGTGGTTTAGAGTTAGACAGGTGGTTTAGGGTTAGACAGGTGGTTTAGGGTTAGACAGGTGGTTTAGGGTTAGACAGTTGGTTTAGGGTTAGACAGGTGGTTTAGGGTTAGACAGGTGGTTTAGGGTTAGACAGATGGTTTAGAGTTAGACAGGTGGTTTGGGGTTAGACAGGTGGTTTGGGGTTAGACAGGTGGTTTAGGGTTAGACAGGTGGTTTAGGGTTAGACAGGTGGTTTAGGATTTGACAGATGGTTTGGGGTTAGACAGGTGGTTTGGGGTTAGACAGGTGGTTTAGGGTTAGACCGGTGGTTTAGGGTTAGACAGATGGTTTAGGGTTAGACAGGTGGTTTAGGGTTAGACAGGTGGTTTAGGGTTAGACAGGTGGTTTAGGGTTAGACAGATGGTTTAGAGTTAGACAGGTGGTTTAGGGTTAGACAGGTGGTTTGGGGTTAGACAGGTGGTTTGGGGTTAGACAGGTGGTTTAGGGTTAGACAGGTGGTCTAGGGTTAGACAGGTGGTTTAGGGTTAGACAGGTGGTTTGGGTTTAGACAGGTGGTTTAGGGTTAGACAGGTGGTTTATGGTTAGACAGATGGTTTAGGGTTAGACAGATGGTTTAAAGTTAGACAGGTGGTCTAGGGTTAGACAGTTGGTTTAGGGTTAGACAGGTGGTTTAGGGTTAGACAGGTGGTTTAGGGTTAGACAGATGGTTTAGAGTTAGACAGGTGGTTTGGGGTTAGACAGGTGGTTTGGGGTTAGACAGGTGGTTTAGGGTTAGACAGGTGGTTTAGGGTTAGACAGGTGGTTTAGGATTTGACAGATGGTTTGGGGTTAGACAGGTGGTTTGGGGTTAGACAGGTGGTTTAGGGTTAGACCGGTGGTTTAGGGTTAGACAGATGGTTTAGGGTTAGACAGGTGGTTTAGGGTTAGACAGGTGGTTTAGGGTTAGACAGGTGGTTTAGGGTTAGACAGGTGGTTTAGGGTTAGACAGGTGGTTTAGGGTTAGACAGGTGGTTTAGGGTTAGACAGGTGGTTTGGGGTTAGACAGGTGGTTTGGGGTTAGACAGGTGGTTTGGGGTTAGACAGGTGGTTTAGGGTTAGACAGGTGGTTTGGGGTTAGACAGGTCATTTGGGGTTAGACAGGTGGTTTGGGGTTAGACAGGTGGTCTAGGGTTAGACAGGTGGTTTAGGGTTAGACAGGTGGTTTGGGTTTAGACAGGTGGTTTAGGGTTAGACAGGTGGTTTATGGTTA
>NW_024609223.1:50000-52500 GCF_018296145.1 Oncorhynchus tshawytscha | reverse complement strand
CCACTACTATGTTATAGTATGCTACCACTACTATGTTATAGTATGCTACCACTACTATGTTATAGTATGCTACCACTACTATGTTATAGTATGCTACCACTACTATGTTATAGTATGCTACCACTACTATGTTATAGTATGCTACCACTACTATGTTATATTATGCTACCACTACTATGTTATAGTATGCTACCACTACTATGTTATAGTATGCTACCACTACTATGTTATAGTATGCTACCACTACTATGTTATAGTATGCTACCACTACTATGTTATAGTATGCTACCACTACTATGTTATAGTATGCTACCACTACTATGTTATAGTATGCTACCACTACTATGTTATAGTATGCTACCACTACTATGTTATAGTATGCTACCACTACTATGTTATAGTATGCTACCACTACTATGTTATAGTATGCTACCACTACTATGTTATATTTGTTGCCATTAGTGACAATCAACAAATCCCTCAGGGGATCAATAAAGTGTATTGTTTATTTACATCCAATCGTTCATTCAACCAATGACACAGTGTCCAATACAATAAGGTTGAGATAACATGACAGAGATCAACGCCCGTATTCACAAAATATATGAGAGTAGGAGTGCTGATCTGGGATCAGGTTAGCCTTTTAAATCATAATGAATAATAGAGAGAGGACCAGATCCTAGTGCTGATCTGGGATCAGGTTAGCCTTTTAGATCATAATGAATACTAGAGAGAGGACCAGATCCTAGTGCTGATCTGGGATCAGGTTAACCTTCAGATCATAATGAATACTAGAGAGATGACCAGATCCTAGATCAGCTCTCCTACTCTCAGATGCTTAGTGAATACAGGCCATGAAGTCTTTCCAGTACAGTCAAGGTGTCTGTCTCTTCCCTGTCTGTCTCTTCCCTGTCTGTCTCTTCCCTGTCTGTCTCTTCCCTGTCTGTCTCTTCCCTGTCTGTCTCTTCCCTGTCTGTCTCTTCCCTGTCTGTCTCTTCCCTGTCTGTCTCTTCTTCCTGTCTGTCTCTTCCCTGTCTGTCTCTTCCCTGTCTGTCTCTTCCCTGTCTGTCTCTTCCCTGTCTGTCTCTTCCCTGTTTATCTCTTCCATGTCTGTCTCTTTCCTGTCTGTCTCTTCCCTGTCTGTCTCTTCCCTGTCTGTCTCTTCCTGTCTGTCTATTCCCTGTCTGTCTGTCTCTTCCCTGTCTGTCTCTTGCCTGTCTGTCTCTTCCCTGTCTGTCTCTTCCCTGTCTGTCTCTTCCCTATCTGTCTCTTCCCTCTCTGTCTCTTCCATGTCTGTCTATTCCCTGTCTGTCTCTTCCCTGTCTGTCTATTCCCTGTCTGTCTCTTCCCTGTCTGTCTCTTGCCTGTCTGTCTCTTCCCTGTCTGTCTCTTCCCTATCTGTCTCTTCCCTCTCTGTCTCTTCCCTGTCTGTCTCTTCCCTATCTGTCTCTTCCCTCTCTGTCTCTTCCCTGTCTGTCTCTTCCCTGTTTATCTCTTCCATGTCTGTCTCTTCCCTGTCTGTCTCTTCCCTGTCTGTCTCTTCCCTATCTGTCTCTTCCCTCTCTGTCTCTTCCCTGTCTGTCTCTTCCCTATCTGCCTCTCCCCTGTCTGTTCACTTTCCTACTATAACAGGAGAAGGTGACTGTCTCTTACCTGTCTGTCTCTTCCCTGTCTGTCTCTTCCCTGTCTGTTCTCTTCCCTGCTATAACAGGAGAAGGTGACTGTCTCTTCCCTACTATAACAGGAGAAGGTGACTGTCTCTTCTCTACTATAACAGGAGAAGGTGACTGTCTCTTCCCTACTATAACAGGAGAAGGTGACTGTCTCTTCTCTACTATAGCAGGAGAAGGTGACTGTCTCTTACCTGTCTGTTCTCTTCCCTACTATAACAGGAGAAGGTGACTGTCTCTTACCTACTATAACAGGAGAAGGTGACTGTCTCTTCCCTACTATAACAGGAGAAGGTGACTGTCTCTTCTCTACTATAACAGGAGGTGACTGTCTCTTCCCTGTCTGTTCTCTTCCCTACTATAACAGGAGAAGGTGACTGTCTCTTACCTGTCTGTTCTCTTCCCTACTATAACAGGAGAAGGTGACTGTCTCTTCTCTACTATAACAGGAGAAGGTGACTGTCTCTTCCCTACTATAGCAGGAGAAGGTGACTGTCTCTTCTCTACTATAACAGGAGAAGGTGACTGTCTCTTCTCTACTATAACAGGAGAAGGTGACTGTCTCTTCCCTACTATAACAGGAGAAGGTGACTGTCTCTTCTCTACTATAACAGGAGAAGGTGACTGTCTCTTCTCTACTATAACAGGAGAATGTGACTGTCTCTTCCCTACTATAACAGGAGAAGGTGACTGTCTCTTCCCTACTATAACAGGAGAAGGTGACTGTCTCTTACCTGTCTGTTCCCTTCCCTACTATAGCAGGAGAAGGTGACTGTCTCTTCCCTACTATAACAGGAGAAGGTGACTGTCTCTTCCCTACTATAACAGGA